>NC_034015.1:9786089-9851573 GCF_000346465.2 Prunus persica
CAACCACTGCCACCACCACCACCACCACCTCCTCCACCACCTTCACCACGACCACCTCCTCCTCCACCTCCACCACCACCTCCTCCTCCTCCTCCAAAACCTCCACATCCACTACCACCTCCACAACCACCACCATGCTGCCACTACCACCACCACCACCACCACCACCACCACCACCACCTCCACAATCGTTATCCCCACCACCACCACCACCACTACCACAACCACCAACTCCACCTTCATCACCACCACTACCACTACCACCACATAATTAGTACATAACACTTTTAACATCATGTCTATTTTAGTCATTATTCACAGTTACAACAATTTTATATTAAAATTTACCAAACGGTTTTGGCACTGCTTTTAGTACCAACAGCACTTTAAAAATATTATTTACCGAACATGGAGCTACTTTACTTTACAGCTAATTATTTTCAAAGCACAGCAGAAGCAACTTTTTTTTAAAAGTGACAGCAATCCCAAACAGGGCCTAAATTAGTTATGAAGATTGAAAGATCAGCCAAAAAAAAGTTTTGTAAAATTAATAGCAAGGAACTCACAGTACATTACAACTTAGAAATAATTGCACATATTTAATTATAAAAAAAGGAGTTTTCAATTCGAAAGTTTTTGAGTTACTTTACACTACAATCTGCATTCAGAGTGGTTGTTTGTTATGAAATAAATTTTGCAAAAGAGATAGAAAGAAAAAACAGTAATCAATAACACATCAGCCCAGCAAAAAAAGGCATTGACTTGTAAACCAATGATTTCAAGTTCGAACCCATGATACCTTAGTTGGTAGTGTGTGTGAGAAACCCCCCTCAACTTCTATTAGTTTGTATAAATAAATTTTAAAAAACATTTATTAACACCAATTACACAAATGCAAATCACTAACGAATTTGCTTGGTATTGAATTACGAAAGAAAATGGAATGGGAAGAAGAAACATCATTATTAAAATGAATAAATTAATTTGCTGTATGGCCATGATATACATATGAAAGATACTTGTTGCGTGGAGCTTTTAATGAATGGTGAAGACTCACAAATTATTGGTGAATCAAAGGCTAGAGTTTGAGTAGAGCGCAATGGAGAGTTTGTAAATCTTGGGCTGAAAGGCCAGGGTCATAGGGAGGTGAAGGGTTTAGGGTTTTCACTGAGATCTAATGATGCTATTAAGGGTTTTTTGTTTTGTTTAGACAAGTGTCATTAGGAGTTCTGTCCAAAAGAAAAAGTGTCATTAGGAGTTAAATAGAGAACCGCATATGCACTCTAATTGTTCATAACCACTTCCAACTACAAATGCCTTGCAAACATCACTCATTAGCTACAAAATAAAAATGCTGCCCAAATGAAAATGAAGAAAATATATAAAAGAATGATCATTATATAATACAAAATTTGACACTAACACTACTCGTAGATTCTGTCAACAAACAACTGTCATCCCCACATTCGTATTCAACCCGAACCCAATGTTCATATCAGATTCATATCATGATGTCATATTAAGAATATCGTCCCAACTCATATTGGATAATTTAGACATACACATGTTAATCATACATTACTCGGACAAAAATGACAACCCTAATCAATGATCTACTGTTTTCTCCCAACCTTTTTGTGCTTGAATAATTTGGTGGATTTATTACTATTAGTGCCAGGTCTCTGCCTCCCAGCTGAATCCTTGCTCATATTTGTCTCATCTATCTTCCTCTTGCGACCACTTTTGGGCCCTTTATTATAATTCTCTTTGTTTGTCTTTCCACTTCTTTCTGGCTGGTCCTTAACTGATTTTACACCATCAGATTGCCTACCTCTCCCAGCACGCTTCAGTCCACCCCCAGAAGACACATGAAGCTCATTGGTTCTAGGGTTGCTGGGCATGTGTTTCTTCACCCTTTTTCTTGCTCTATTTTCCATTGATCCATTCTTTTCAGGTCGCATACCAAATCCCTTGCATTTTCTATCCTCCATCCTTTAAGAAAGAGTTCAACAGCAGTGAGACAATGTAAACTAAATACAGTTCGTAAATTGGCAAATACAACTGGTCAGTACAATGAGATCAGACCTTTTGGTTGAAGAATCTTCATGACTTGTACCTATATCGGTTGTGGCAATTTCATTGGAACTTTTCTTGTTATGGCGGCTCTGCAGTTACATTGCACAGTAAATTCAATTTCTGACGTAACACATTGAAATTTGATTCATCAAATCAGTTCAAATCAACAGATTAGACATGTCAACAAATTCGGCTAAACTAAATGATTAATTTTCTTTTGATACCATTACAATGTGAAAATTAAGGCAATAATAGGAAACAATCATAAAAAAGAGGAATCTGTATTATGTGCGACATGAAGGTTTAATTCTGGCCAGCACGTGTTAAAACATGGGTATCCTGAACTTAACCATCAAATCACCTTTTCAAAAGGTTCAATATATGGAAACTCAACATGTCAAACATAAAAGGAAAATTACCTCCAAAATACCCTTGACAAAATTCTTGTATTTATCTGGCGTAACTAACTGAACGGCTGCAGTACCACACTTCCTTAACAGAATCTCCATTATGATTGTGACCTGTAGATAAAACAAACATGATCAAGGTGCAAAAAACAAAAAATGTTTACATACAAAAATGTGAATATGGATAAACATTCTACAAACATAAATATGTGTGTGCATTTGTATAGCCACTAAAAGCATTATTGCTAAATATGTACGTGCCTTTGATTTGAAATGATGTCTCGAGACAGGTGACCATGGGAGAACTGCATTGACGATATCAGGAAGAAGATTTTGCAGACGTCTAGCCTGTAAGCAAGATACTAGTACTTTCACAAAGCCCAAAACAGCCTGTTAAATGTGCAGCAACTAACTCATTAGCATTTCAGGTCCAAAAAGAAGCTCATTAGCATAAACAAAAACAGAAACAAAAAACAAAACAAAAAAAACAAATGCCATCAGAAGTAACAACACTCACTTTTATAACTTCTAGTGCTTTCCCTTGCAGCAAAGATAAAAGAGAGGGAACAAGATCAGGCATCGAAAGACAAATATCTGTATCCTTATACATCAGCACTGATAGCACAGACACTGCTCCACTCTTTATGTGAGGTGATCCACCGGAAAGATAGCCCATTATCTGAATATTGTAAAATAATCAGTTGATAAACATACAGCAGAACAGAACCAGGTCCTAATGTCAGCAAGAACGCTCATAAAGAAGACGGATTGGAGCATACTAGTTTCCATTCTCTACATATTACTTATATATGAATTTTTTTTTTTTCAGGATGTACAGTTAGTCTGCTGAGAAAATAGAAAGAGAATGAGAATCCAAGAGGAAATTAAATTACAATCAAATCAAGAAACTAGATCACCCTTATTAAACAAACTGGGAAAGCAAATATTAGGAGAGTCCTAATTACAAAATAATTCTATTTCCAACACACCCCCTAGAGCAGAAGCATAAACATTTATCATGTTCAGTTTGTTACAAAACTCAGAAAAATAATCAAGAACTCGAAAACATAATAAGAAACTAAAAAATTTTGAACCAAGAAAAACTAAAAACACTAAAATAAATTTTAATATAGATACATATATACATACGTCTGGATGTAATCCAGTCAAGCAATTTAACAATATAACTAGATTCCTCCACCAATCATTTGAGCACAATACAAAACTAGCATTATCACATAAATGAGTAGCAGAGAGATGCATTTTGCCTCAAGAAAATAAGCATTATAAGCTATATCACTCATAAAAGAACTTCAAGTGGGATAAGCAAACCACTTACCATGTTAATTAGCTTCTGGTAAGGTCCATCTGAACTGACACATGATGTGTCTCTCAAGCTAACACTTATTTTGTGGAGTATATCATACGCTGCTTCCCTAACTGCTTCATCCTTGGCCTACAAATCAAGAAACACCAAAAATTATTAACAGATCCATGTCTTATATCATGAAAATTACATGTGATGATTAGTCTTAAATACAAATCATTAGACCATGACAGCTTGGATATGCCACAGCCCATATAAAGAATCAGGCAAACAGAAGATTAAAAAGGCTCACACACAAAGCCTGACTCAAAAAGTTGATGACAGAGCAAGCTAGGACAACACAAAGAGGTGGAACAACATAAGAAGAACAATAACACAAGGATATATCAAAACAATGAACGAATCATCAAAATCTCAAAAGAGTTCTTACATCCTTTAACGTTACTATGATCTCATTGAGAATAAGAAACGACTTTGAATTTTCCACCTCCGAGTCTACCTGCAAAAATCATTTATAAAGATTAAACTAAGTGTTCAATTGACCACTTAATCCCACTAAAATGGCCATTGTTGCAATGCACATGGCAGAAAAAGTAAAGATGTTAACAGAGAACAAATATAAGATGTCGGAAAAAGTATGATTAGTACGCCATATTGATGACAGAAAAAAACACATGATTTTCCCTACTTGCTGCAGCAAAAGTTATCCTTGGTCTGGTCATGAGACATTGAATTGTCACTATACAATTGCAATGGAAATACAAAGATGCATAAATTTGTTCTACACAAAATAAAGAATCAAATGGGATAAAAGAGTTGTTAATTAGAGAGTGCAAAAATCTACACATTAAAAACCAATTATAAGATCACACCAAGACTTCAAATAGCACATGAAAGCTGAGATGAAGTTATAACACCAGCACAGATGGGACAGAGTTGTAAAAAAAAAAGAAAAAGAAAAAAAAAAAGGTGATTTACTGTTTCACCCCCTAGACCTCGAGCTTACTCTCACTTAACCACCCGGAACTCAAATTTTCTCACTTTACCCCCCATTCTCCCACTCCGTCTCAAATGTTAACCCCTCCTCTCAACAGTCTTATTTTCCCGTTAAATGACCTTTCTCTCTCTCCCCTCCCCAACTCTTATCGCACACTACCCCTCCCCCTCTTCCCTCTTCTCTCTTCTCTCTTCTATCTTCTCTCTATCTCTCTCTATCACTCTCTCTGCCTCTCTCTTCTCTCCTCTCCCCTTCCCAGACCCAACCCCCACTCCAGACCTAACCCTCCATGGAATTACTCAACACACCCAAACCACCAACACTCAAAAAATTTTCAAAAAATCTCCTCGACAGCCACTCCTCATCTTCTCTCTCGGCGGAGAGAGTGAGAGTGAGAAAAAGGCACAGAGAAGAAAGAAGATGCGAGGGGTGGGGTGCAATGGGGATTGGGGAGGGGAGAGAAGAGAGAGGCCTAGAGAGTGATGGGACGGGAGAGAAAAGAGAAGAGAGAGAGAGGGGGAGGCAGAGGGAGGGAAAGGGGTAGGGTGCGCTGGGGGTTGGGTCTAGGGAGGGGATGAGAGAGAGAGAGAGAGAGAGAGAGAGAGGCGGAGGGAGGGAATGGGTGGGGCGCGATGGAGGTGCGCTGGGGGTTGGGTCTGGGGAGGGGATGGGAGAGAAGAGAGAGGCAGAGAGAGAGTGTGTGTGTGTGTGTGAGAGAGAGAGAGAGAGGCAATAGAAGAGAGAAGAGGGGATGGGGTGGGGTGCGATGGGGGAGAGAGAGAGGCAGAGAGAAGAGAAAAGATAGAGGGGCTAAAATTACTAGAATGCTCATGCCACCTCAGCACACTTAACGGTTTTGTGGACGGAAATGGACGGAAGTGGTAAGGTGAGAAAATTTCATCAATTTTCAGAGATTTTGGGGGTAAAGTGAGGAAATTTGAATTCCGGGTGTTTAAGTGAGAGTGAGCTCGAGTTCCAGGGGGTGAAACAGTAAATAAGCGAACCAAAAAAAAAAACCGTTGAGTTGGAAAGTATCCAGAATTAGAATTATGACAAAAGGACAAAGTGGACGGGAGGATAATAATTTTACTCTTTCCAATCACACCAAGCAAGATGTTAAAAGTTGCATAAAGAAAATGGTAGTAGTTTAGCAATTCCAATATCACATGAGATAAAAGAGAATTTTGGACAACTTCTGGGGGAAGTTGTTCTCAACTCGTAAGATTACTTTATGGTAGTAAAATTGGACCATAATAAATAATTTATGCAATTCAAAATAGTAAACAACCTAGCAAATGCTTTCAAGCCATACACTAAAAAGTCGACATTGAAGCATGCATCAGACCAATCACACCACTTTTGTCACACCTCACAATAATACTAATGTCTACTTTTATCATCTTGAGTTATGAAATAAGCTCATACAGAGGTGCATGCAATTATAAACGATCAGTTAGGTTCTCCATAACATTGGGTAAATTCAGAACTTCATGTAATTAGGATAGAAAAGGAGATTTAGGAAATTAAAAAAACAACCATAAAAAGGATCGGAGGAAAGGAGTGGATAAAGTGAAATACACAAAGATGGAAAAGCTAGAGTCACATGTCCTCTCTATATTTTTCTTTTACACAGAAAAATCCATGTGCCCGTACCACACGAAGCACTTTTCTGGTGTATCCCATTCATACTTATTAAGACTTTTTTTAAGTGAGTGACTTTCATAGAGATGACAAATTCTTAAATACTTTCATAGAGTTGATAAAAGTCACWARTAAATTGGCAAGACTTTTGCTCTTAATAATTAGCCTTAAAAGTATGGAAAAGTCATTCATTTAATAAGCTTTTTAAAAGTCATTAACTTTTTGAATACCACCAAACTTTTAAATACTATATAAAAGTCATAACTGAATACCACCAAACTTTTAAATACTTTTTAAAAGTCACAATTGAATACCACTAGACTTTTAAATACTCTTTAAAAGTCTAAATTGAATACCTCCAGACTTTTAAACTCTATAAAAGTCATTAAAAGTTTGAATTGAATACACCCCCCAAGTGACCTCTACTACTGTATCAAGAACAATGGCAAATTACAATGTTTATAAATGATAGATATGCATGACATTCGTAAAGAGATAATTCTGACCTTCAAAGTATGAATCATTAAAGTCTGGAAACAAGCGAAACGACTCTTTAGAGAATGGATATCAACAGGAGATCTCAAACCAAGTAACAGATCAATCAACTCAGCAAATTGGGAAGAACAGAACCAAGTATGTTCCTGCATTAGTTTCAAACATACAGGGAATAGGAACTTAAGCCATGAACATAGCAAAAAACGTTATCCATGGAAAGTTTAACCAAGATATCAGTGCAAACCTCTAGAATTCTGCTCAAGGCATTGTATGCTTCACGATTCGCTACCTCGTCATCATTCTAAATACAGAATAAGGTATGATTTCAGAAATAAACATCAACAAAAACAATAAAATGTACAAATAAAAATCATGCCATGAAAGCAGTAAAAATCAGCTTATACCTGTAAAGTATCTTTAGCAAACATATAGATTAGATTGATGAGATCCTCCTTGGCTCCTTTAACAAGAGAAGATGCTAATTCCATTATAACGCATCTGTATTAAAACTAAAGCTAATTTAGATCACTTATTTAAAATAATAAACAAATAAAACAATTTGATGATATCATCAATGCAATTTATCACAAGGAAAGAACTAGTCGTCATAGCTCTTTAAGACATCTTAACATTTGCAACGACTCCAATGTCGCTTGAGCAGTGGCAGTGATTTTGACAGAGAACTTATATTTGGAACTGGAAGGAGCCATATTTATTATATCAAAAAAGGTGATGCTGTTCATTAAAGAAAAACCTCTTGTAATAAGAAGTATAAAATTTCAAATACCGGATACACCTAAGTTGGACACCCTAGCCATCTTATAATTAATTGATAGATCCATAAAGCAGTTAACAGATAGATTCCTCACACCATGACAAATGAAGAGCCAAGTATATTTGTCATCAAGTGGAAAGTCTCTAACACAATCATGATTATGATTATAGCTATAGAAAGACAACAGTTGTACAGATGATCAGAAGGAGGATAGCTTGAGCTTTTGATTAGCAAGTGCTGTTTCCTTTTGGTGAGAGTTAGCTAATTCTTTATCTGATCTAGTTATAAGTTTAAACATCTTACAGAGGAGATTGTTATAAATGACACCAAAACACTCAGACCCCAACCCAAGCAAATAAAACTGAAAGAAAAACAAGGATATCAAGCTGTTGAAACATGTAAAGCTCATTCTTAAATTTTCGGTACAAGGGCCCCATAAATATGTCCTTAAATGAAATAATGAACACTCGATGCATAATTATAGAACCACAAAACAGACAAACCTCACTTATAAAATTTCTGCACTTCCATACAATGTGGAAGAAAAGTCTCTAGCTTACCTCTGAGCATCTTTCTCTCTAGTACTTAGGTTGCGTTGTTCTTCACTAGATGATGCATCCGTATGACTCTCCACCTTTCCAAATTCATCCCCACCATCTTTGAACTGGAACTTCTCGAGCAATGATTCGAAAATCTTCTTGGAAATGGACGAATCAGTTACTGAAGCCAAGCATCCTATGGCATCCTGAAAAATTAAAATACATATTATTTGAGTCAACATGGAGACAAATAACATATATATGTATATAAGAAAATTTATCCAGGTTCGTCAAAAGCTGTCCAAAGTTGTACCAGAGTTGGATCTGATTCAACAATGTATACTATGAAATTCAGGACAGTGAACCAAACCTAGTTAAGACCAACCCTAGTGGAGAGTAAAGTGCTTCACCTACAGTTGAGTACACAGGCGTCCCACATAGTGCAAACTAAACAGCTTAAAACCAGTTGGTTTGAGGTTATGCTGACAATTTCTGGCTAGTTAATAAAGTTTAAACAAGGGAAAAATTGAAAAACCTTTAGATATGAACGCTTCCCAGGCGGTGAATCAAGAAATAAGTCTGTTAGGGCCTGAAGCAACTCAGCAGAACATGATGTCAAAGCCCTAATATTTCTGGTAGCAGTTTTCTTTGAATAAGTGGGTATGTGTTCGAACTTTGGCAACATTTTGTTCACATCATAGGAATTTGTCTCACCACCACCATCTTTTTGGTCAAGTACGCTTTTGTTCTGATTTACAAGAACCTAGACAAAGAAAAAACACAAATACAATAGGAAACGTGAATACAATAACAAACTTTAAGTGAATATTTGGATTCTAATTATTGTGAAGGAGAAATCACCTGCAAGGCAACTGCAATATTTTCATGCATTAAGGAGTCCTTCAGAAATGTCACTAAAACCTCAGCCAAAGATCCAAACTTTTGGCATATATCAGTTGGAAGGTTACAGAAAGCAGGTAGCAATCCCAACAGATCACGTGCATGAGCCTGTAGATCTTGACTGGTTATTGACTTTTTAACTGGAAAAGGAGCAAAAGAAAATGTGATGTCCAGAAACGGGTGACTTATGTGCAGTGACATATTGCATTTTATGGAAGCCATTGAAAATTTAAAATAAAATAAAAGAAAACCAGAGGAAAGAATAGGGTTTAAGACAGAAAAATTTATTCCTCACTTCATTGCATTTGTACTCCTCATCATACCCAGAGAGGAAAAGACTCATCTCATAGAGAGGTGGTGAGACTAATGACAAAGGTAAAACATGTTTCGAAGAAAGTTTCAAGATAAATAGTAAGAACAAATCTTCCTATCATCGAAAAAAAAAACAATAAAACAAAAAGAACCAGCAAGAAGGCCACTAGTATTTTTATTTTAGACCTCTCTTTATTCTCATGTGACTAGGATGTCACCTAATGAGTTGAACGGGTAAGCTTTAAATTGAAATTTATGTAATGAAAAGCTGAGAATCTAGAGTTGTTGAAAAAGTTATATAAAGGTTTTTTCAAGAATCTAAGTAAGAAGCATACTTTTTGTATCCGTGCAAACCAAAAGGACAAGTTAAAATATTTCTTATTAAATTCATTATTCATAATGATGTATGTTGTGCACTCCTATTTCATAGAAAAATAAAGATGATTAGGAAAGAAAAAAAACTCAAAAGAAACTCTCTAGATTAATTGCACTTTATCATTTTTGTACAAGACCATCCTCATTAAAGAGATATTTAAGCCAAAAAAGAGGAAGTATAGACGGGGACAGGAAAGGATAGAACTAAATCCTGCTGCAGCATCACAGCAGCCCATAGACACAAAAATCCATATATGCATGTGTTGAACTTATACTTTTTTTTGCAAATTATATATGAATAGTTTGAAGACAATACCTTTAGTACTGGCCCGACAAAAGGATTTCGCAAGAGGCATGATATGCTCCAAATAGTAACCCAATGATGCTCCAACAACATAATTCTTCAAAATAGGTATCAACCAAATGTTTAAACAGGTGAAGTCGCTAGCATTAAGAGAGATGGGCAAAAGTTCAAGAATCCTCTCTGGTCCCATAGCTATTACTGCAGTTCCAATACATTTCTGAAGCTGCAAGTTATGATAAAAGGGACATTAAACCGTTATACAGAGAGAGAGAGAGAGAGAGAGAGAGAGAGATTATTTTATAAGATCCTTAAACAAGGAATTGTTCCTTAACCCAGTCGATCAAACATGAAAATTGACTGGTTGAGATGCATCTCACCCATTGCGCATTTAGGTTATTCATATCTAACAAATTCTTGAAAATCAACCTTATTTGAGAATAATTGTACTTATATATATATATACATGTATACATATACATAAACACACCTAAAGTGATACCAAGTAAAAAACAAATCCTTAAATAACGATCCTATAGAGGGTAATTATATGTATGTGTGTGTAAATACATCCGCCCACGGCCCATCTATCTTCTCTTCTTTTTCATTTTCCTTCTGAAGAGATACACTTAACAGACCACAAAATCAAATAAATATTGTCAATTCCCAGCTGCAACACCCTCAAAAAAAGTAATGAATATTTAAGAACATCCAATGATTGTAAATTTTTTTTCCACTGCACCCGGACACAAGCATGCAGAAAATGAGAAGTTGGATCCAGAACCAACAACCAATTGACTTTATCGGATTTGATAACATTTGAATATTAGTGGAATATTGCACCAAAGCGCTATCATTATTGCAAATGCCAAAAAGTTTTCGATTCAGACTTACATGATCAGTGTTAGATTTGTCCCCACTAGCAAGGGTCATTAAATTGGCCAGGTTGAGAAGAATACTTTTCATATAGATATAGGAGATTCCTCCTACAGCCAAACATCCAGAGTAACAATTAGAAATTGAATTACCAGTGAAAGAAACAATGTAAGATACAAATAGTGGAAAACAGTTCTAACCACTTGGAGAAGAAAAGACTTTGGAATTTGATTAATTTAAAAAATGGAACGACACAACCACAATAATCAATGCAAAAACCATTATAAACCCAAAGAGTATGCGAGGTCATGAAGTTAGCTGACAAAGCTGCAAAATTACAAAAAAACCTAAATATATCAAACAATGCAATGTGTTTTTTTAACATGAACTACAATAACTAACTGAAAAGTTAGCAAAATATCTGAATGAAGTATTCGACTAATTTTTTTTTAAAGGGAAACAGAATTTGATTAAAGTAGGAAATCTAATTACAAAGAGTGGATAAGGAATCCACAATATGAAGAGAGAGAGAAAATACAATAAACGACCACTCAAAATTCAAAAAATCTAGTCTCACTTCACAGCTGCTAACAAATCCAACATTATAGAAGAATGAAAATAATCCCTAAAATCAGCCGAAACTGATGCTCAGAAAGCTGCCCAGAACCTCACTGTCCCAGAGTTCATCAACCCTCGCACCCTACAATCCCCAAAGATTTTTCTAACAAACTTGATGTTCAGAAACTCAAAACAGCCCTTTGGGATATGCCAACTAGATTTGATCTCCCTAAACAATTTCCACCACAACTGTAAAGAAAAAGTACAAGGGAGAAAGACATGATCCACACTCTCCTCCTCATTAGGAGTTATGCACCAGTGTTAGTATTCAACTAATAACAATAATAACAATAATGATATGGCTATATAGTAGTTATGCAAATCCCTGATAAAAAGAAAAATCATGTGAATCATCAATATATACATACCGAGCTTGAGGAACAAAGCAGATATAACGTCCAAAAGATGCTCATTTGGCAATCCTTTACAAGTGCTAAGGGAATCCTCAAAAATAGTGCATATTGATATTAATGCACTTGCTTTCATAGTCTCATGTCCTCCATCTTCAGAACATTGGCTTTCACCCACCAGCAAACTTCTTTGATCCACAAATTGGCTTATCAGCTCTTGCAAAATACCTGAAGCATGTGCTGCAGTGCTAGCCTCAGAAGTCAAAAGACCTAGATGAGTTAAGGCAACATATTAGAGGGCCACAAGAAACAATTTCCGTAAGTGCATAACATGACGACTATACCAAAAAATAGCTTTGGTTAAGAATTTATTGATAGATATGACGTATATCAAATACCCTCCACCAACATGTAAGCCCAAAAAACCTCAACTAACAGGCACAATGTACATGGTCAGAAATGCAGATTAAGGTTCATCAACAGATATGCCTTTCTTATACTCTTCATAATAGTGTAGCGCAAAAACTAATCACAGGACCGTTAAAAAGAAGCTTGACATCAACAAACAATTAAGGATGCTTAACATCTTGCAAACTGGTATGGATCAACAAGTTACAAAAGAACACTGCAATAGCTTCATATTAAAGCACGTAAACATGCCAGGAAACTTCAGTGGCAATATAGTATGGAGAAGAATCTCCACCAATCATGCCAGTTGCCTTAAAGATATATGATATTAAATCACAGGATGAGAATAGTCAATTTATGAGCGTTCAAGACTATATTTCAACTGTAACAAGATTTTGTTAGTGACTAATGAAAATATTAAAAAACAAAATTTGGCTAACCCATAGATGTTGACTTTAATAAAGGAGCGTCAAAGTGTCTAGATATAGTAAATACAATAAAGAAGCATACCCGCCACAGAACCGCAAACTAGAGGAAGATTATTAATCCACAATGTTGATTCACCAGTATTTAGTATGAACACAGAAGATTTTAGTAAGGTTGCTGCAGACATGACAGTGTCCAAGGGGTTCTTATCTCCCTTAGACACAAATGAAGCAAGAGAAGCTACAGCCTCCTCTGTCTCTGAAACAATCGCATTAACTCTTGAGGTCTTAAATAATGCTTCAATAATTTGGAGAACGTGCCTTGTGAGTGCTGAGAACCGTGAACCAACAAGCTTATTCATTTCTGAAAGAAGTTTTGAACTGACTTTTGCTGAGAGAAAGGGAACAGTAAGCTTCACCACATTTAGCATGTGAAGGACCTCTAGATTTTTAGGTCCATTTTTAGTCCGTGAACTTAATTCAACTGCTAAAGGCATGTAACCTTTGAGCTTAGACAGTACCAGCTTGCTCACCTCCTTGATAACAGCACGAGAGTGGAGCAACTTAAAAACACTCTCAAGACAATCTTGGGAACATTTACGGACCTGCAACAACGAAACTAGGAGCATAAATTCTCCAGATATAAATAATCCAACTTCAATTAGTAAAGGGTAGCAAATACACAAAGCTCCTGTTATCAGAAGGTCTTAAATGGTCAGACCCAGCTTGCGGAGAGGCTGTTTTTGTTTCTTTCACCTCCAACTCACCAGAGAACAATCTTACTATTAGACCAAGGCTAGCTCTAAACAATCTTACTATAAAATACTTGTATTGTCATTATGGTTTGCAAATAGTCATTAATTTTTTTGACTTTCCATATAGAAGTCCTCCAAACTACCAAGCTGTTATGCACAAAGCTCATGCTCCCTATGCGGCTCACACCAAGTGTACACATTTTAAACCCACTTATGCTAATTATATGTAAACAACAACATAATCAAAGACCTCCTACAAAATTAAACAAAGAAGCAAATTACAAAACACGAATACAGACAGAAAGCTCTATGCACACCTTGGGTCGCCTATCGACGGAGAACTTGAGCAATGTCTCCAAACCCAATTTGATGGATCCCCAATCCTCCAAATCACAAAACCCCACCAAAACCCCAAAACATTTTATCAAAGCCCTCACGCTGGACATGGCCAGCCCCTCCTCTCTCTCCAGAAGCTCAATCAACATTGATACGGCCTCACCCGCCTTCCCTGACGAGACGCTCCGTGGAGGCATCAGTGGGAGCACCATGGCCAGAAAAGACAACAGCGCCGCTACGCCAGTGGGGTCCAGGTTCTGGGACGCGGAAGACGACATGTCGTCGATGGCGGAGATGGTGGCGGCGAAATAGGCCGGTGGAGTGAGAGGAAGCGACTCGGCGGCAAGGATTGAGCGCATTGCGGCGGCAGTGGCTAGGAGGTGGCGGTGCTGCGGAGCCGAGGACTTGGCGTAACGGTCCATGAGCTGCTGGCAGATGTCTGCGCCATCGTTGAATGGCTCTATTGCTTCTGCGTCTAGGTCGTGGTGGTGTTCTTCGTCCATGGTGGTTTTTGGTTATGGAGGGTTTTGGTGGCGTAAGGGAGAGGACGGGAGGGTTTTAGCGGTTTGGGTTTTGGGTTGGAAAGGTTGGGCTTCTAAAAGGTTTCAAATGGATAAAATTGGGTTTGGGCTTAAAGTTGAGGTTATAATCTTTTCTCTGGGCTTATTACTTCTTATTTCTCAAACGTAATCTCTTTCTTTATTCCTCATCATCTTCGGTGGCTCAATTTGGAATGAATTTGAGTTCTTTTGATCTCACATACCTATATGGGACTTGTATCATACATTATATATGTTAGATTGCTATTCAATTTAATCGAAATAGTCCAGTCTTCTCTAGTGCTGGGCAACCGAACCAATGCAAGTCGTGAGGGGCTCACCAAACACCGAACCAGACTCCTCGATGTTGAAATGTTGAACCAACGGGAGGAGAAACCAATGATGCCAATTAACCAGACCACCAGTTTGGTTGCAGTTTGGTTCTCGTGGCAACGCCGAGATTTATCTTGGCTTCGACTAGATCTGACAATGGAGATATAAATAGAAGGGAGAAAGTGGCGAGAAACATACATAGGTGGATGAGAGAGAGAAACCATTGAGAGAGACAGAGAAGGAGAGAAAATTTGAAGAAGAGAATGGAAGTGTGGCCTAAGGAGTATGGCCAGTTTTGAGATTTGAGGGCTCTGTGCAAAACTTAAATAGGGAGCCCTCAATCTAATATGAAAATATTTATAAAAAAAAATTTGTCATAACTTAACACCATAAAATAATTTTTTTAATAACTAAAATTCATCATCTATTAGCATGCAATAACAATCATAAATAACATTCATAAAAGTTTTAATGTTTCAATTTGAGAAAATTGAAGAGGAAAAAGACATGAACTTTTTTGTTTCGTTTTGAGTGGGTGAAAATATACCCTCCAAAAAATTTTGTTTCATTAGATAAAGCTTGTATATATTGCTTTCCTCTTCCTTGACGTGTTTCCTCTTTTTTTTTTTTCCTCTATTGTTAACAATAAATAAATAAATGTAAAAATACAACTACGGAATGACACAATATGAACTCAAACCTAGCCTACTTAAATAAGGGGATGAATTCCGACTCAACCAAATACACACTTGTGTTACTTTTATGCACACTCAACTATATATATAATATCTATAATATTAATATCCATAATATACACGTAAAAATTTTTGAGGCCCTTAAAAACTGGGGCCCTTGTGCTGTGGTGCCACACCCTCAAGGCCGCCCCCTGTTGAGGAGATGAAGATGGTGGCATGGCTTAAGGAGATGAAAATGGAGGCGTGCTTGGCGAGATGAAGATGGAGGTGTGGCTTGTGGAGACGAAGATGGAGGTGTGCAGATAAAGATGAGAGAAAGAGATAGGGCAACATATCTGTTAGGGTTAAAACACTTTAATATATATATATTTTTAAATAACTAACTAGGAATCCATTAAATATATTGATTACACACATAAATCACAAGAGAACATGTTACTGCAGTGGTTTGGATTGATTTGGTCCAGGTGAATCAGTGGTTCGGCAATACTCAAACCGCAAGTTAGACCGAATTGATTGATTCAGTCCAATTTATCACTGTAAACAATAAAATCAAATAAAAAATCAAATTGACCGATTTGGTCCAATCTGATTCGATTAATTTGACCGATTTACAATTTATAATGCCTAGCCCTAGTCTTTCCAAACCACCAAACGTGTGGCCTCGATTTGTGGCTTGGATTTGAATGCATTATGTATACTTGATTTAAAAGATTGCTTTTACTTTCAAAATTAAACATATTTATATTTTCTTATTTTGTAATGAAGTTGTTAATTTCTGTTTTCTTCTCCTTAGCAATATGTAATTTTTAAAGTATAAAAAATTGTTAAAGAATATATATATATATAATTAGTAACTTACATTATGAAAATGTAGTGTTACAAGTGTTTCAAATTATTACAAGAAATAATATATCGGACACTAAATGTAATAGAAATGATACATGATATTGCAAAAACTGAAAAGAGAGATTTTTTTTTTTTTTTGGTTGAATTGTAAAAAGATATCAAAAGCATCATAGTTTGGAATCAAAAAAAGAAAGTAGAGAGAGCATATAAATGTTTGTAAGTTATAAAAGTTGTCTCATGAGTTACGATATCTTTCTTTATTAAGCTAGCAAAGATATATATATATATTGACAAAAAAATAAATAAAAATAAAAATATATAGCGAGTAAAAAATTGGTGGTGGTGGGTCCGTGAGTGTTCATTAATCAGTAGGGCCGGAAAAATTCCATCCAACGGTTCTCTCCGCATCTAACGGCTCTATTTTTCAAATTAGCCATCCCGCCCGCCCGTCCGCATCTCACTATTTCAAATGGCGTTTGCTATTCGCGCGACTAGCCTGACACGTGGTTTTGGGTTTCCAAGGGAGCTGAAGCATTTTTGTTAATTTCCGTTTCTGCCCTTGTGCAGATCGGACCAAACAGAGCTGGGGAATATTTGTACAGATTCTTAGCTAAAAAAACCCATCTCATCCCTTGACTTCTGTTCTTGATGTTTGGGCATTTTCTGTGAATTTTTGACATTATAATAAGACATAAAAACTCTTTTGGGTTTTTGTTTTGTTTTTGGCCTTTGTTTCCTCTGCAAACTACCTCTATGTCTATGGATTTTTCTGCATGAAAGTAATTTTTTGATGAAATGCATCACTTTTTTTCATGGAGTTTTGCTATGCATTATTTTGTTGACAGAGGGAGTGGTAAAAAGGGAAAATAGAAAATAAGCAGAGAGTGAGGAGTTCAGTCGCTTTTAGTGGAATGGCAAAACATACTCATTTCAAATTCTCTGTCCTTTTCTCTCTCTCTCTCTCTCTCTCTCTCTCTCTCTCTCTCCCTCTGGATTAAATTAAATGGTAAGATAGATGAAATCCCCAACGGCTAAAGCCACAGAGAAACCATTTTGAAATTTTCTCGAGCAAAGACAAAGGACCACCATCACCAAGTCTTTCCCTTAGCCTCATCTCTTCTAATATAATTCAAAACCCCACCTTTCTTTGTCTTGCCGTTTTCTCTTTAGGATTTTCATCCAATATTGGGTTTCTTCTTGTGTGATTTGATTTACCCAGATTAGATTAGATTAAATTTTCAATCTTTCGACATCAAAACATCAATTTCTGTTCTCTGTTGGTTGAGTTTAGGCTTGAACCCCAGATACCCCACAAGCTCATTCTCCATGGGTACTTGTTTTAGCAAGAAGAAGAGGAGCTCCTCTCCTCTTCCTCTTCCTCTTCCTCCTCCTGCTGCTACTGGTTATGGCTATGTAGTGGGTGAAGATCCAAATGATAACAAGAACAAGCCCAAATCGGTTTCGGTAGTAGCAGAGCCAGGTCTGGTTGAGATGAAGGCGAAGAAGCCAGAACGAAAACAAGAACAAATTGAAGAAGAAAAAGAAGATCAAGAAACCCAAGTCCAAGTGAAGAAGGAGGTATTCATCATCAAACACCGCAAGAGCCACGACGGTAGAGGAGACAGAGATTGCGGAAAAAGCCCACTTCCCCAAAATCAAATCCAACAACAACCATCAGTATCAGATGGGGGGGCTGATGTTGCTGCTGCCTCTGCTTCTCCTCCTACACCTCAGATTGCAAATAGTACCACCAAGACTGGCACTTGCAATGAATTGGTGGATGACGTTGACAAGGTTGTGAAGCGGGTGAGGACACAGAGCTGCAACAAAGAAGAACTGGACGCCATTCTTCTACAGTGTGGAAGGCTCAGCCGCAGCAACTCTTCTGGGCACAATCGAAGGTATTCTGGTTCGAAGAGGAGCTATGACTTTGATGCTGTAGATGGTCATGTCAATGTCAATGAAATTTGTCACGAGGATGCTGATGCTGATGGGATGTCTGCGGCGGACAAAATCCATCGCCACCGCCAGTCCTCGAGGTCAAGGCCTTCTTCTCCTTCTTCTCAAGGGAGGAGGAGGAGGAGAACTCCAAGCAGAGAAAGAAACCAGCAGCAGCAGCAGCAGCGATCCAGCAGCAGAGAGAGACGAACTAGTCGATCCCCGAGCAAGCGCTCATCTTCCCAACAAAACCCCTCTGCTTCTTCTTCTTCTAATGCTAATGCCAATGCCAATGGGAATAACAGGCCAGGAAAGATGGTTTCGGTCCCTGCCGCCGCCATTTCTTCCGTGGCGACGATGGAGAAGACAACCCACATTAACAATGGAGAATCTGCAGCTACCATCAAGCGGGTTTCGGTGAAGAGAAATGTTGGATCTCCCCGTGCTCAATCTCCTGCTAGAGCAAATGCTAGAGGGGCTCCCAATGAGGGTCAGCAGCAGCAACAACAACCTTCACTTAGCCGCAGCTCTTCAAGAAAAGCAGAGCAATCGCCCTACAGAAGGAACCCATTGGCTGAGATTGATCCTAACTCCCTTGCCTATCAACAAGCGCATACCAACAACAGAACCAAAAGGGAAATCCAGAATGAAGAGGACATTCCTGTCAAGGAACCCACCAATCTAATGAATCCGGTAAGCTTAACTTCTAGTCATTTCCTCCATTATCTTTTCCACTGTATTATATGCAAACGTCTCTACCATTATCATAGATCTAGAGTATATTAGACTAAATGAGAGACAAGAATAGGAAGGGAGAATTTGAGAGAGGTTTCAATTGTATTGGTTATTTATCATTATGTTTATATCATAGAGTTTAGATAATTAAGCTGACTTAGGATTTGCTAGCCTCTTATACTATCAAGATATTAACAGACTATGCTATGAACTTGTTTTCTCAAGCTTGATTAATCATCTTGCAGGCGCCAATGCAAAAACCGAATCTCGAAATTAACAATAACAGAACTGTTCCCCATGGTGTTAACTACATAACCAGCGGCACAAGTACAATGGACAGCAACAAGGCTATGAGTGCAAACTGCTCATCAAAGGAAAGGCAGCAGAATGTTCCAGCGGAAGAGGCTAAGGGACAGCCACAAGGGAAACCCCAAACATTAACAAGAAGCAGGTCCTCTAGGCGATCCAGAGACCTAGACTTCGATCCTGAAACAGCCACCCTTTCGAATCCTGCTGCGCCGTCTTTATATACTTCATTATTGCTCCAAGACATACATAAATTTCCACCAGCAGAACACCCCTAATGTAGTCTCAGTCCCTCCATGTGTAACCAAGGCTTGCTCCATCCTAGAAGCAGTTGCCGACCTCAACTCTGCAACGAAAAGCACCCCTACAGATCAAATAAGCAAGAAAACTACTCCTGGTTCCGGCTACAATTGTTCACTGAATGCTAATGATAATGTTGTAGGGAGAGCATACCAGATCAGCCCAAAGACCCTTTGTGGAGTCTGAGGTAGTTGTCAATGATGATCTAATGGAACCAAGCTTCCACAAGTATGTGACAGTGAGAAGGGGCACTGGTGCATTGGAAGGAGGGGCCCTACTAGATATGGAGGACCAAGAATCTTCTGGCAGCAACAGCTTTGTGAGTGGCACTTCTCATTCTCAACAGCATCACTGGGGCTTGTCTTCTTCTTCGTGGGAACCAAATTCAGCTGATTCCACCGATAGCTGGACCTCAAGATCCAACACCAGAGAGGAGGGTCCCAATCACAGAATAACTCCGCTGAGTTTTGATGTGGATGAAGCTGCCACGAGGAGATTGAGTGGGAGAAAGAGAGACTCTGATGACCATAAACAGCGGAGCGGTGGGATTGGACGTGGCAGACTCGCTGCAACTAACACTAAAGGGCTTCACACAATTCCAGGTGTTGCAGCTGCAGCATCCATGTAAATGCAGTGCAAGGCTTTTTTATTATTCATTCAGATTTGTACCTTTCAATTTAAGGAACTCTCTAGATTCCATTGTTGTTGGCAGTTGCATACTTGCAACGTTTTTTAATTGAAGCCGTCATCAGTTTCTGATTTTCCTTCAAATCATTCTTCTGTTCATTCCTTCTTAGTTCTTACACTATAATTTATAACTCTCCTTAACAATTTCTGTTATGTGTTTGGATGAGTTTCTTGTTAGGGGGATTTACTTAAACGTCACATATGGATCAAATTAGGTTGCTTGACACTCTGAAAATGGCATTTATAAAGTGATACCAGACTTTATGGTGGGATTCTATAGCTGCTTTGAGGTTCAAATTCTTATGATTTCTATGTGTGAGGTTGATTTAGGGGTTCAATGCTTCATTTTTGACTTTTACTTCCTCTGCCTTTTATTTTGGTTTTGAATGGGCTTGGCTTGGGGTTGCTTAGTTAATAGGTTTGTTCAAATTCAGAATGGATACCTCCTTTTCTCATTAATCTTAAGGCATTATGGATTGGGTTGGTTTATGGCAATAAGCTCATTTCTGCATAATGAACTTGGGGTGCTGGGTTTTTTCTTTCCTGGGTTACTTTTTCTCACTGTGATGGTCAGAATGCAACCCTCTCTGCCTAGCCCTCCTTCCACGTTCTTTGTAAAAAGAAACAACAACAAAAGAAAAGAAAAAAAGAAAATCAAAAGATGTCACTCATGTGCTTCATGATTTGGATAATGTGATATGGCCGGATGGAGTGTGAGAAATTTAGGGTATTTATTTGCAGGCGTAGTCAGTACTTTATGACAAAGAAGCGGCCAAAGCACTGTACTGATGGAGGTTGACCACCTCAAGCAAGAACTGGTGGATGTTGCACGCAATACGGACGAGGAGCATCAAGCCAACACCAAGCAGATCAAGGTCGAGATGGCCAGGCAATTTAGATACGGTTGGGTTCAAGGTCAATAGCTCCCTGAGCACCGGTTTGTAGGGGGGGCCGGATGACTATGACGATGAGTAGGGATTTGATCCAGCTGGCTACGAACTATTCCAGGGTATGCACCCTGATGATCGTCCTCCGACGGATTACCTCCCCCATCGCAAGACTCCGCTAGCAGCTTTTCATGGGCCAACCCCTTCTGGGTTGGTTGGGACCGTTGCCCCTGGCGCTGCGCGTAATGTTGCAACGTCTATTGCCAGCATTGGGCCCGTCCTTAGATTTATGGGCTTCACCTCACCTGCTAGATTGCTTTGTTTTAGGTTGCTTTGTTTTGTTCACTACTTGTTGCATTTTCCTTTCGATTTTACCTTTGCTTTAGTGTACTCTATTATTTCTAGGACGCGTCATCAAATGGGTCAGGAACGACCTACGAGGAAGGCCCAGCACAAGTGAAAAATCCAGTGGTGAGGTAAAGCTCATAAATCCAAGGACGGGCCCAGTGCTAGCAATAGACGATGCAACACTACGAGCGGCGCCAGGGACAACGATCCTAACTGACCCAGAAAGGGGGTGGCCCATGAAAAGCTATTGGCGGGGTCCTGCGATGGGGGAGGTAATCCGTCGGAGGACGATCATCAGGCTGTATACCCTGGAATAGTTTGTAGCCAGTTGAATCAAATCCCAACTCATCGTCATAGTCATCTAGCCCCCCACCCCAAACCAGTGATCAGGGAGCTATTGACCTTGAACCCAACCGTATCTAAATTGCCTGGCCATCTCAACCCTGATCTGCTTGGTGTTGGTTTGATACTCCTCGTCCCTATTGTGTGCAGTATCCACCAGTTCTTGCTTGAGGCGGTCAACCTCCATCAGTGCAGTGCTTTGGCCGCTTCTCAGGTTCTGTAATTCTCCCTGCTGCTGTTTAAGCTCAGTTTCACATTCCTTGATGCGCTTCTCACTAAGTTCGAGGGTTGCCGTCTTTTCGCTTATCTCGTGGCTCATAGCCTGGAACCCAGCTATTTACACGTTGCGAATTCCAACCATTTGCGAGAAATAAGAAAGTCAGCATTAGACAGGTAGTTATGATAGGACATGACAATTTGGATGACACCAGCACAAATCCTAAACGTTTTCGTACAACACTCAAGCACTATGATTGGTAGCCCTACATCTGTTCGTCAGTCATGGACGTGAAGTCGTTCTCTTCCAGTGAGCTAGTAGGAGTGGGGGCACGAGGGACTGGCTGAGGTCGAGATGGAGTACTCGAGGCGGATGCAACATTGGGTGAACCTAAACCCAAAACGACCTGTGGAGCATGGCAGGACTTCTTCGCAAACCAGGAGGGCTCAGTCCCTTTTCCCACTTTCCTTTCCTTATGGGCCAGGACCGACAATGAATGTGGCGCTGACATATTTGACCGATCAAACTCAGACCCGGATGCGCAGTCCTCGGAGCTGCTGTGCTGAGCTAACTTAGCCTCCCTTTTTTGAAAACTGACCTGGATAAGAGATGTTGAATCCTCAGTGCAACAAAGCTCGACGTCAAAGGAACAAATGTCCTTGAACAAGTCTATTCCGTACAGGTTTGAATCAACCAAAATAAACGAGAAGTAAGTTGCTGTACGATGAGCAGTGGAGAGCCGGATGAGAGTCGCAGGGTCGGCGAAGCGTGTGATATCCCATCCTGACCTGCCAAGTTCTCCTCCAACCAAGCGATCCGGTCCTCAGGAATGAGGTACCTTTTGTCCGAAGGAAGTACTGCCAAAAGAAAAGGTTAGTTAGATCCGCAAAAACACAATAAGTTATATTCCAAAGGCATAAATCTTTATACCAAGTTTTGAGCCAAACACCGACAGGATAGGCATGTTAGACATCTTAGGCACCGCCCACTACCCAGTGATCAAGAGAGGTTGGTTTTTCTAATACTTGGTGGAAATGGGCTTACAAGTGAATATTTTTTTTACCAGACCCAGGGGTAAAAAGAAATAGTGACTTTCCCCCTTAACACAAGCTAAGTCGTGGAGGTAAATAAAATTTTTAAAGCTAAAGGACACACCCCACTTCAACCCAATGGCTAGAAAACTGGATATGATAAGATAAGAATTTGGGTTTGGTTGGGTGGGGTGAAGGTCCAAGATGAACATGAGCATATGAAAAAGGGATGGAGTGGAAACCTAACATGCTCTAAGTGGGCTAACGAAAGAATTAAGGAGCCCCGAGGGATATCGGTGCTAGCGTACATATCTGACCCCAAAGGAAGAGGATCGATCCTCATGTTGTCGGGAACACATCCTTTAGTGCGAGCCTTAAGTATCTCATAGCTCGATAGGACACCACTAGACTTGGGCCAAATCTCGTGCCTCGACATGAATAGCAAAGATGAAAATAGTACTTACTGGGTCATAGCAAGAACAAGGGCCTTCGGCAGAGTTCTCATATGCACAGAACATTTTTCTCTCCCTTCACGCCTAGAGCTTATATGAAGAACAAAAGCAAAATATGAACTGTTTTACGAAAGAAATGTATCTCTATCGACCGACCTTTTATAGCAGAGGGTGTGAGTATTAGGGAAAAATAATTCACAAAAGTCATGGGGATAAGTTTTTTTCAAAAGCAAAGATAAGAATTGATACGGCCGACTCAGATATTCACCTTAAGCTCTGGCTACAAAGCTTGGTCTGATATGACCAATCGAGGCTATCTCTACCTAACACATACATTTCCCTGACAAAAAGTTGCATGCACTTCGACAAAAGACAAAGAAGAGCAATAAGTGAAAGCAATAAGTGGTGCAAGGTAATGAGTACACCTACGGAGCTAGACTTGTTGACTTCTTCACGCAAAGACTAGGTTATGGACCACTTGGGAGTCGATGGAAATGAACAGGGGAAACAGAAGGCATGAGGTCCAGGAGGTCAGCTTAAGCACATTGCAGTCTGGAAGGCCAGCTCAAGCGCAAGAACCAAAAAAAAAAAAGACTCATAGACACCTTGGATCAGTTGAGAAACCGAAAGCGCATGGGTCTGAAAAGACAGCTCATGGGTATTGGGTCCGCAAGGTCAGCTCAAGCGTAAGCGCAAGGAAAAAAAAAAGTCATGGACACCTTGAATCAGTTGAAAAACCGAAGGCCCGTGGGTTTGGAAAGACAGCTCAGGGGTATTGGGCTTCACAAGGTCAGCTCAAGCGCAAGCGCCAAAAAAAAAAAAAAAAGGTCATAGACACCTTGGATCAGTTGAGAAACCCAAGGCGCATGGGTCCGGAAGCACAGCTCAAGGGTATTGGGGTCCACAAGGTTTAGCTAAAGCGCAAGCGCAAGAAAAAAAAAAGTCATGGACACATTGGATCAGTTGAGAAACTAAAGGAGAATGGGTCTGGAAGAATAGCTCAGGGGTATTAGGGTCTGCAAGGTCAGCTTAAGCGAAAGCACAAAAAAAAATAAATTGATGCACACCTTGGATCAGTTGAGAAACCGAAGGCGCATGCTCATGGGTATTGGGGTTCGCAAGGTCAATTCAAAGTGCAAGCGCCCAAAAAAAAAAATATCATGGCCACTTTGGATCAGTTGAGAAACCGAAGACGCATGGGTTTGGAAGGACAGCTCAGGAGTATTGGGGTTTACAAGGTCAGCTCAAGCGCAAGCGTAAAAAAAAAAAAGTCATGGACACCTTGGATCAGTTGAGAAACCGAAGACGCATGGGTCCGAAAGGACAGCTCAGGGATATTGGGGTCAGCAAGGTCAGCTCAAGCGCAAGCGCAACAAAAATAAAAACAGTCATGGACACCTTGGATCAGTTGAGAAACCGAAGGCGCATGGGTCCAGAAGGACAGCTCAGGGGTATTGGGGTCCGCAAGGTCAGCTCAGGTGCAAGCACCAAAAAAATAAAAAATAAAAGTCATATGCACCTTGGATTAGTTGAGAAAACGAAGACGCATGGGTCTGAAAGTACAGCTCAAGGGTATTAGGGTCCGCAAGGTCAGCTCAAGCGTAAGCGCAAGAAAAAAAAGTCATGGACACCTTGGATTAGTTGAGAAATTGAAGGAGAATGGGTCCGTAAGAATAGCTTTGGAGTATTGGGGTCCGCAACGTCAGCTCAAGCGCAAGCACAAAAAAAATAAAAATAAAAATCCTAGACACCTTGGATCAGTTGAGAAACCGAAAGCGCATAGGTCCAAAAGGACAGCTCAGGGGTATTGGGGTCCACAAGGTCAGTTCAAGCATAAGCGCCAAAAATATATATATATCATGGCTACCTTTGATAAGTTGAGAAACCCAAGGCGCATGGGTCCGGAAGTACAGCTCAAGGGTTTTGGGGTCCGTAAGGTCAGCTCAAGCGCAAGTGCAAGGAAAAAAAAAAGGTCATGGACAGCTTGGATCAGTTGAGAAACTGAAGGAGAATGGGTCCGGAAGAATAGCTCAGGGTTATTGGGGTCCGCAAGGTCAGCTCAAGCGCAAGCACAAAAAAACAACAAAACAAAAAAAGAAGAAGAAAAAAGGTCATTGACACCTTGGATTAGTTGAGAAACCAAAGGCGCATGGGTCCGGAAGGACAGCTCAGGGATATTGGGGTCCGCAAGGTCAGTTCAAGCACAAGCGCCAAATATATATATATATCATGGCCACCGTGGATCAGTTGAGAAACCGAAGGCGCATGGGTCCAGAAGGACAGCTCATGGGTATTGGGGTCTGCATGGTCAGTTCAAGCGCAAGCGCAAAAAAAAAAAAAATTATCATGGCCAACTTGGATCAGTTGAGAAACCAAAGGCGCATGGGTTCGGAAAGGCATCTCAGGGTTATTGGGGTCCGCAAGGTCAGCTCAAGCGCAAGCAGAAAAAGAAAAAAAAAAAAAAAAGGTCATGGACACCTTGGATCCGTTGAGAAACCGAAGGCGTAAGGGTCCGAAAGCACAAGCTCAAGGGTATTGGGGTTTGCAAGGTCAGCCCTAGCAAAAAAAAAAAAAAAAGGTTATGGACACCTTGGATCAGTTGAGAAACCGAAGGAGCATGGGTCCGGAAGAACATATCATGGGTATTTGGGTCCGCAAGGTCAGCTCAAGCGCAAGCGCAAAAAAAAAACAAAACAAAACAAAACAAAAAAGTAATGGACATCTTGGATCGGTTGAGAAACTGAAGGCGCATGGGTTCGGAAGGACAACTCATGGGTATTGGAGTCCGCAAGGTCAATTTAAGTGCTCAAAATAAAATATATCATGGCCACCTTGGATCAGTTGAGAAACCGAAGACGCATGGGTCTGGAAGGACAGCTCAGGGGTATTGGGGTCCGCAACGTTATTTCAAGCGCAAGCGCCAAAAATTAAAAATATATATATCATGGCCACCTTGGATCAATTGAGAAACCGAAGGCGCATGGGTCTGGAAGGACAGCTTATGTGTATTGGGGTCTGCAAGGTTAGCTCAAGCGAAAGAGCAAAAAAAAAAAAGTATTGGACACCTTGGATCAGTTGAGAAACCGAAGGCGCATGGGTCCTGAATCACAACTCAAGGTTATTGGGGTTTGCAAGGTCAGCTCAGGCACAAGCGTAAAAAAAAAAAAAAACAAAAGGTCATGGACACCTTGGATCAGTTGAGAAACCGAAGGCGCATGGGTCCGGAAGCATAGCTCATGGGTATTTGGGTCCGCAAGGTCAGTTCAAGCGCAAGGAAATAAAAATAAAAATAATAAAAAAGTCATGGACACGTTGGATCAGTTGAGAAACCAAAGGCACATGGGTCTGGATGGACAACTTAGGGATATTAGGGTCCGCAAGGTCAGCTCAAGAGCAAGCGAAAAAAAAAAGTCATGGACACCTTGGACCAATTGAGAAACCGTAGGAGCATGAGTCTAGAAGAACATCTCAAGGGTATTTGGGTCCGCAAGGTCAGTTCAAGCGCAAGCAAATAAAAAATAAATTAAAGTCATGGACACCTTGGATCAATTGAGAAACCGAAGGCGCATGGGTCTGGAAGTACAGCTCAGGGGTATTAGGGTCCGCAAGGTTGGCTTAAGCGCATGCGCCAAAAATAAAAAACAAAAAACAAAAAAAAGAAATTCATGGACACCTTGGATCAGTTGAGAAACCGAAGGCACATGGGTTCAGAAGGACAGCTCCGGGGTATTGGGGTCTGCAATGTCAGTTCATGAGCAAGCGCCAAAAAAATAAAAAATTACCATGGGCACCTTGGATCAGTTGAGAAAACAAAGGTGCATGGGTCCTGAAGGACAGCTCAGGGTATTGGGGTCCGCAATGTTAGTTCAAGCGCGAGCGCCAAAAATATATATATATATATCAGGGCCATCTTGGATCAGTTGAGAAACCGAAGGCGCATGGGTTCGGAAGGACAGCTTAAGGGTATTGGGGTCCGCAAGGTCAGCTCAAGCTCAAGCGCAAGCGCAAAAAAAAAAAAAATCATGGACATCTTGGATCAGTTGAGAAACCGAAGGCGCATGTGTCCTGAAGCACAGCTCAAGGTTATTGGGGTCCGCAAGGTTAGCTCAGGCGCAAGCGCAAAAAAAAAAAAAAAAAAAAAAAAAAAAGGTCATGGACACCTTGGATCAATTGAAAAACCGAAGGCGCATGGATCTGGAAGGACAACTCAAGCACAAGCGCCAACAACAAAAAAAAGTCATGGACACCTTGGATCAGTTGAAAAACCGAAGGTGCATGGGTCCGAAAGGACAGCTCAGGGGTATTGTGGTCCGCAAGGTTAGCTCAAGCGCAAGCGCAAAGAAAGAAAAAAAAAAGGGTCATAGACACCTTGGATCAGCTGAGAAACCAAAGACGCATAGGTCCATAAGGTCAACTCAAGCGTATTGGGATCCGGACGGTTAGCTCAAGCGCACCCAAGAGAGAATAAAAAAAAAGTCATGGACACCTTGGATCAGCTAAGAAACCAAAGGCGCAAGGTTTCGGAAGATCAGCTCAAGCACAAGGGGACCCAACTAGGGTCCATCTGGGATCGATTAACAAAGAGAAAGCAAGAAGCATTGGGGTCCACTAGATCGGTTAAAGCCTAAAACCAAGCGCATCCCAACTGGGGTTCATCTGGGATCGGTTAGCAAAGAGAAAGAAATTTGTATAGGCTCATCGGGTCGGCTGAAGCACAAAGGAAAAGAAGAGAAATTTGCAGGGAGTCCATTTGGGATTGGTTAGCAAAGAGAAAGCAAGGATTATGGGGCCCACCGGATCGACTAAAGCCTAAAATCAAGCGCAGCCAACAGGGGTCCATCTGGGATCAGTAAGCAAAGAGAAATAAATTTGCATGGGCCTACCGGATCGGCTGAAGCACAAAAAGAAAAATAAGAGAAATTTGCATAGGGTCCATCTGGGATTGGCTGGAATGAGAAAAATCAAAACTGTCAAAGCAATGCGGGATCGGCAGAGATGCAAAAATCCAGAATAAAAGAGAAAGGGTTCACTTGAGCGTGGGATTGGCTGTCCATACTTGGATATTTCACATGGGGATAAGTCCATAGTTGAAACTTGGAAAGTCAGCATCATGCATAAAAATTCATATTTGGATATTTCACATGCAGGATATGAAAGCAACATGCATGGGTTGGTAATGGCCCAATTGGAATTATATTTTTAGGTTTGACCAACAAGCCCAATAAAGAAAACTAATGGTTTATTTGGGCTCAGTCATGAGCCCATCATGACATCATGCGTTCAATCTGAAGAAATCCTGTTTCAAAGTCCCACTTAACTCATTTTTCCCTCTCTACCCGCGAAGCGTGTAGAGAGGAAAAAAAGGGGGACACTATGGGGGCCAAATCTCACGAGTCATGACTTAACCCATATGCCATGATTAAACGACGTGGGATGATCGAACTTCCCTCCCACTAGAGAAGTGCGGAGCGAAGGAGACACAACCCGGTCACCTAACCCCATTACCATGGAGTGGAGGATGGGATGCGCAAAGCTAGGAAGTGGGGCTAAACCCAAGAACTCGAAGCGCTATAAAAATCCGGCTAGAACTCCAGCAAAAGTACGAGAAATTCAATTGAACACTAAGAGTCCGCTGCACAAACATTGACTTGAGCGTCGGAGTGGCTTTTGCAGGTACTCACCCCATTTCCACCGTTCGTCCTCGGGAATGCAATCCGGAGTTCTTTTTCAACTGAGGAAACGTGCGGACTTCAATCAAGAACCTGTGGAGATATTTCTTCTTGAAAGAAATCCTACTCCAACACTGGAGGCCTTTAAAAAGAAGGAAATTTTATCCCCACAAAAAAGTTTAGGTTCTTAAACTGAAGGCGGTGGTGTAGTGTTCTCAAATTTGCCATGCAAGAATGGAGCAAATCGAACAGTTTACTCAACAAGTTATGTACTTAAACTAGAAAGTTGTATGTGCAGCATGCATGACAACACTCTCTTTTAATTTGTCATCCCCAACCAATCATGTCCCGCTACGTGTGATAATTTTTTCACATGACATAGTATGATTGGTTGAAAATGGCAAAATAGCGTTGTCCCAATGACATACAAGTTCTTCTCTTATAAAAGGGTACGGCAAATTGATTTGGTCTTAAGTATTTTTCCTCTAATCATAAATTCATATTTTAAATTAAAATTAATGTAGTCTTAATTTTCAAATTCCAAATTCCAAATTAAAAGCTGGCCGTGGGGGTTCAAATCAAAATGGGACAAAAATGCAATTAATGACAAATTGATGGAGGCAATGGCAATGCAATGGGGTAAAAGGACTCAGGTACCAGGCCCAGTGGACAACTACGTTGTAAACCAAATGAATTGGGTTCGGGCTGCTGGACTTTTGGATTTATATGGTTCGCCCTTTTTCCCCCCTCTAATTTCTCTTTTATTATAATTGGGATTTTAGGTCTAATGGTCCTTAAACTTTGACCTGATTCACATTTTGGTCTGTCAATTTCCAAAATCATTCCCGTTGTCCTTCAACTTCGCTTTCTTTAGGACAAATGGTCATGCCGTAAATTTTGTTATCTTTTTTGTTAAATACAGGAGCAAAATAGTATTTTTGTTTTTGTTTTTCCAATTTTTTTCTCATCAACAAAATCGAGGATATGAATAGAGTGACGGATATAAGCCATTGCAGGGAGGGTGGGTTGTGAGAGCGTCATCAGTTGTTGCTGGGGTGGTGAGGTTTGGGTGCACCAAGAATTGTCTATGTACCCCATAAGTGAAGCAATTTCTGAATTTGACCTGCAACATTATACCATGTGCTATGCATATGCTCAAATTTAACAAAAAAAAGTTAACAAAACTGACGGCACTCCCCCAATATCACCTCTTTTTGAAAATTTTTATAGCAATGCTTGGGTATTAAAAGAAAGGGACGAAAATGGTGCATACATATTCTTGCTTCACTTAACATAATACATGGTGATAGCTTGTTCATCTCACGAGAATAACTCTATGTTGTTATTCCCATCAATCACGTTCATTCATGTGTAATAAAGATTTCACTTAACGGAACATGATTTAATGAATGTAACAAAATAGTGTTATCCCCTTTAATTGCTAGTTCTTCTCCACTCTCACGTATGTAAAAGTCAATGGAGCAAATGTAACAACAAAGACCAAACAAGTGTATGTGACGAATGAAAAGTCAAAGAAATGGTCCAAGTGGAGTCCACCCCACCGTTGTATTTGCCACGATCCATGATTTTTCAAAAAGTAAGAAAGTAAGTAAATTTCAAGGCAAAAAAGATAAGTGAAAAGTCCAATCAGATGGACCAATAATAACCATCATGAAGTAAATTTGAATCGAATGGAGTCCACCATCATCCTTGCCATGAGTCAATGTCTATATATAACCATGATGATGATTCAGAACTTTCACCCTAGAAAATCCCACAGAATCACTCGCTTTCAACTTTATAAGGCTTTCGTGAGGGCTTAGGAATCAAACATTTGGCACATTTGGCACATTTGGGTCTCTTCCCAAATAATTTGATGTCATTAACCCATTTTCATCCTGCCAAAGAGACGGATCAAAGGAAGGGTCTCTACTTTTCTCAACTTAATCATATACATTGTGTTGTCGTATTACAAAAGATATCAGTGAAACCACATACTTATAAATCGTATTTTATTTTATCAAATTTCCGACATAATATTTTTACGATCTTTAACAAATGCGCATTACCTTAATCAAAAGTCTGATTTGCACTTCAGCACAACAAAAACCTCACATGCTTAGAACAATCAAGCAAATCAAACAAACAAACAAGAAAGCTACAAACTTCCATTTCCTCTGACAAAAAGAAAGAAATATTATATTTCCTTCTGTTCTGGTAAAACTATTATTTCTGGAAACTAGGGTTTATATATATATATATATATATATATAAAGTCATCAGAGTGAGCAGCAACAGTTCAGCCAACAAGTTCAGGTTTTCGAAACAATCTGCGGGGAGCAGCTGTGGACAAGGGCTTTAATGTCAACACGTGTGTTTAGTTTCATGAAAACTTCCACCAGATCCACCGTCAAAACAGTGCCAAGAAAAATCTCAAGACCTACTTAGGACCCTTCATTCATTCAATACCTTAATTATAAGTCTCAGGCTCAGCTCAGACGCTCCCCACCTCATCAGATCTTCGTGTCTTATTTTGGTCAGTCAATAATAGACCAACACACGTGTCTCAAATCTCACAATTCTAAAAAGAGTTATTTTTTTTCCTATTTTTAGTGTTATTTTATTATTATTATTATTATTATAGCTAGAATAGAATATTGGGTAAAGTATTTCATACTTTATTGGTTTCTTCGAAACATGAGCAAATAATAAGTGATCATAATAAAGATACCAGCAGGCGAGCGAATATCTGGATCAGCAACTCAACTTTGTTTTGTTACAATGTTAATAACAAGTTACCTTAATCTCCACTTGGATGAAGGAAAATAACTCTTATTTATCGACCCACCCTATATTTTCATCTTAGTAAAATTTAAGAAAAAAAAATCATCAATCACTTTAATGGTAGACATTCTTCTCACCTACCTTCCTTAAAGATTACCAGCCCACTCTTTCTCTTCCACCATGTTTTGTTTCTTCCATAAACCCTAAGCCATTCTCACATCAAAATTTCCATGTTTTTTATCATTCAATTTTGATCAAAGAATTGATGGCTATATATAGAATATGGTTGAATTTATTTTTTTTGGTCATTGGGATTTACACGAAAATTCAAATTGGTCACTGTATTTTTCAAAGTTTACAATTTATATACATTCAGTTATCTTTTGTCAAGTTTTATTTTTATTTTTTTAGGGAGCACCTTCTGTTTTCTTCCTCTAACTCAACAAATTAGGGTATATTGTGTTATTAGGATTTAACAAATTGGGGCAAAATCTTGGCTTGAAATCAAAATTGTGAAGTATAAGGAAAATACAAAAACCAAACCAAATTAAAATGAGATCAACAACTTACCAATATATTTTGGTGCTCTACCATCTTAATTATGTCTCCTTGCCATCCGAAGTCACAATATGGTTCTCACTCAATCAATTTAGGCTTCAATATAACATCCAATCCGTGACGTTATACCTCACAATTTCGATTTCAACCCAAGATTTTCCCCAATTTGTTAAACCCTAATATCACAATATATCCTAACTCATTGAGTTAGACGAAGAAATTGAACATGCTTCCTTAAATAAAATATTTATAAATTTTTTTTTTAAAAAAGCACTTAATGGAAGATAATGGAATGTCTTTAAATTGTAAATTTTGGGAAACATAATGCCCAATTTAGCTAAATTTTTTTCTCAATGACCAAATTGAATTTTCGTATAAAACACAGTGACCAAAAAAGTATTTAACCTTATAGAATATATAGATTTTATGCTCACTAATGAATGGAAGATCACATATAGATGAATCAGAATCAGTTTTGAGAGGCTAATTGAGAATTGTAATTAATAACTTGTTTCCTCATATGTTGTATATGGGAGCCAAGGGGAAGACTGGTGTCTGCTAAAAACTTGGTAGATTCCATCCAATAGTGACAAAACACAAGATTATGTGGTGTTTACAGATTATAACCCGCCACATCAAACACCAGCCAACAGAAAATTAATTAATTAGATCAATGATATTTGTTCCACCGTGGTTGGCTAATCAAGACTCACCTTTAAAGAAAACTGTGAAATTGCTTTAAGTTACCTTTTGACAATGAAGGATTGAAATGATATGGGAGATGAAGACAACAGGACTAGCATTAAACAAACAAATTAGCAAGGGCCTATAGTTTATGTGGTGAAGTGTTTCAATACCCAATATCTTAAGTTCAATTTTCCACTTTCTCAATATCGCTTGTATATTAAAGAGATAAAAAAGCCAAAAGACGCTTTTTTTTTCTTTCACAAACCTTAATAAGTTTTACCTAAAGAAAGCCATATTCTACCATTAAGTTTTTGGAGGACAAAAGCAAACCGTCGTGGAGCTAGCAATGTCATTATTCAAGAAGTACAATTATGGCAGCACCAACTGTCCACATGAACCCATTCTCTCTCCCAAAAACCCAACACCAACACCCTGTTATGTTATTACCAAAGCTCATCAATTTCTTCTCTCTTCACTCACCTGTTACGTCCATGGAATTTACGCCCACCACCTTTTCGACCAAATTCCCCACCCAAACATTGTTGCCTCCTCCAACCCAATTCGCCAATTGCATTCTGAATTTTGGATTGAGAATACAATGGTTGTAATTGAAAAGCAGAAGGGTAATTTTGAAAGAACTTATTGAAGAAACAATAGGTCTGTATGTCTGATGTTTTCTCTCATAATTCGATTAAGAAATAAACAACTAGAACTAAGTGTAATGTTTGTGACCAAAAGAAAAAACACAAGTGTGGCAGTTTAAAACATAACAATCAAACCTAAAACTGAAACTAAAAAACAAACACAACTAGAACTTAAAAAAAAAAAGGGAAACTAAACTAAAACCTCTTGACACTTAAAATAAGTGATGATTAATTTTTACCAACCAAAAAAGAAAGTCAAATAAGTTTTAGGTAACAAAAAACAAAAAAACAAAAACCTCTGAAAGCTCAAGGGCTAAGTGAATATGAATCAAGTTTTTTTTTTTTTTTGGGTGACCGTGAAAGTGTAAATACGCGTATTTACCAAGTATGGTATAACAAGAATGTATTTTTCCTTAAATGTTTTGTATTAGGTTTATTATTAATTCCAATTTCTTGCATAGCAAGAGAGGCCAAAACAAGAGTTTATAAACAAGTGGAACACATGTGGGCAAGGGCGTAGCAAAGTATGACCCAGATGTGCACACAGACAGCCTAAGCCTATCAAGCGAGAAAGGGAAAGCGCCAAAGCCACAGAGAGAGAGAGAGAACAAAAGGGCGGATGGGTTTGATTGCAAAGGCCAAGAGCAACAACAGCAGCAGCAGCAGCAGCAGCAGCAGTGAAAATTGGGGTATGGATTTGCTTCTAGTCTTCTTTCCAGAAGACAACGGCACAGCCATTGTTGACAAAAGCAACAAGCTTTCCTCTTCTTCATCGGCCTCCTCCCCATCTCCTTCCTCCTCTTCTTCTTCTTCTTCTTCATCAAAAACATGCACAATTTTCAAACGAACCAATTCCAATAATCTCCTTCTGTCCAAAGCCCAATCCACAATTTCCATCTGTGCACTTTTGGTCTTCATCACCCTCCTCCTCTTCACCCTCTCAACCTTTGAACCCACAACCAAGCCTCACCCACTCATCACAACAGCCTCCAGAAGATTTCTGTCCCAAAAATCTCCACCCAGCACCAACACAGACCCCAAATTACTCAATAAACCCAATGCCGCCACAAACCCAAATCACAGCTTCCTTCTCTCTTCCTCTTGGTTTGGCAAAATGTGGAAGCAAAAACAAACCAACCCAAATCTTGCTTCTCGCCGCCACCAATTTGCTCTGCAAAAAATGGGCACTCTGTACAGGCGCGGCACGAGAGCCATGGCCGATCTTGTGGTGGGCCATGTCCAAGAGGACGTCACCGAAGACGACCTCCGCTTGTTTCTGAGGCTCCTGCACAGGTCCGGCCTCACATCCAAAGCTGACGTGGCGCTCATCTTTGCTTCTTCTTCTTCGAGATTTGGCTCTGTAATTGCAGAGGAGGACGACTCGTTTTTCAAGCTCATTAACCATTACAGGGAGCTGAACAGGACGAGTCGAAAACCCAGTTCGGGTTTCGACGTGGCTCAGTTTCTGAAGCCCGGGAAGAAGCAAATTGAGGAGCCTCTGTGGGGGAAGAAGAGCGCCAACTCGGAAGCTGAGGCTGGGTTGACTCAGTTGAGTTACGGCTCGGTTGTCGGGTTCGAGGCGGGTGAGCTTGACCCGGAGAACTCGCTTTCCGGGTTTCTAGACCACGGGGTGCCTATGAGTCTACGAAGGTGGGCTTGTTACCCAATGCTTCTCGGCCGAGTTAGAAGAAATTTCAAGCATATTATGTTAGTCGACGTCCAAAACTCGGTTGTACTCGGCGACCCACTCTGCCGAGTCAAGCACCATAGCCTCGAGTCGGTTCTATTATTCACAATGCCACCTGGTAAGCATGGAAAGAAAAACTCCGAGTCAACTCCGTCCCACGGTCCCGTTAACTCGGTGATTATCACCGGCGGAGCTCGGGGAATCCGCCGGCTGTCGAACACCGTGTTGACAGAAATCGTTCGGGCTACTATGCAGCACAAGAGGAAGAACTCGGTCACGGAGTCAGGAATTTTGAGTCAACTTGTTGTCAACGCGTTCGTGGCGAAGAACATAAATTTGATCACATCTACTGAGTCAATTCCGGACCCGAGTTCACTCGGCGCGGCAACTGAGTTGTCGGGGCACACTATAATTCAACGTGGTAATAGTAACGCTTTTGACCTAAATTCTAATATTATGAAGCAAATTTGTTTATCAGAAATAGATTCTTCTGTCTACAGGGATTGTTAGGAAACAATAAAATAAGTTAGGGGAAAAAAAGAATAGAAATCTTTATTCAGATATTGTCCAAAAAATTCTTGTTTTTTCTTTGTTAATTTCTTCTCTCCATCCATGGCTCCAAGTTTTGTTGTTACTTGTTTATAATATTGATTTAGCAATAAATTCAAGAGATATTTAGTGATATACCCATTTCTAGCACTAATATTATAAATAAACTCTACACAATTGAATTCCTATAAACAAATCCAAAAAAAACCCAACAAATGATAGCTGGCCTTATTGAATTTAATATTAATTATTAAATTACTTTGATGCCCTATTGAGTGCTTTGGGTATTTTTATGAGATTTTGGGGTTGGGCTTGTTTTAAGAAATTGATGGCAGTTTTGTAATTTATAAGAAGTTAAAAGCTTTTTTGTTATGTTGTAAATGGACTTTGGGTGTGTTTCTAAAGTCCATTTTATATAGGGTATTTTTATAATTTTGGCCCCCATATTGGGTATAATAGTGAATCTCCCTAAATTCAATTCTTGTGTATTTTTACTTTTGTATTGTGATGTTTTTATGGTAATTTTTCTTCTAGTAGTTGCAAGAATTTTGGTAGGTAGAGCACAATTCAAGCAAATACAATCAAATAGTAATTAGAGGGTACAAGGGAGAAACACTTACATGCTATTTTGGCCAATCACAGTATGTCATGCGTGATAATTTTTTTACGTGACAAACTGTAATTGGCTATAAATAAAAAAACAGTATTATCCCTTTTTATATAACTTTTTTCTGGATCCAAAGGAGGTTAAAACTTCTGTTAGGTCAAAAATGAAATTGTCAAAAATAGAGTCAAGTCAACTAGGAGACTTAGTGGGAGAAAAAAATAAAAAGAGCTAAGAAACTTAGTGCTAGAATGATGGGGTTTGGCAGCTAAGCTCTAGCTATTTGAAGAAACTTTTTTTAATAAAAATGGGTAAAAAACACAACTTTTAATGCAGGATTGATGAGGGTTTTAGCACCAATGCAGCTAGGCTCTAGCAAATCCCTTGTTTTATCAAGCAACCCTTTTTTGTTTTATAATTATTAATGCAAAAAACTAAGAATGAAATATTGGTGTAAGTGGGCCCATTCCCCCCATTACATGATCAACCACCCATCCTCATGCTTTGCCTAGCTGGCCACATGAATAAATCTCTTTGCAAAGAGATCTCAAAATGGTGAAAGCAATGAAAGCAAAAAGCCAAAGCCGTAAAAGGCCAAGGGCTTGAATTACTTGAAAATGGCCACATGTTTTTTTTTTCTTTTTAGATACAAACAATATTAGAAGATGGGAAATTCAAGCACAGGACCACAATAGTGAAATGTTAAGACTTCAAGCACATATTAATCACTTGAGTTACAAAATCGTTGCGAAAATGATGAAGTTGTTTTTTTGTTGGGAAAAACGGTGAGGTGTTGATTGTGCGTGCTTGTGTTCATGGGAGGAATGTGAGGCAACTACGCGTAGGGCTATAGGGGGAGGAGCATTGATGAGGAGCCATGTGCTTGTGATCTTTCCATCCGTATGGATTTTAAATATTTCCCTGCTTTTTTCAAGCACCAAAGCCACAAAGCCTGAAAAACGTGTAATTGTTTAAGGGACTTTACTTTTCACTTTTGCCAGCCTTACAGATTACTGTGCTTCCAACCAAACAGCCCCTTATTTACTTCGTCTTGGTATCCAAGCTCATGTCATAATAACAGCATGTTCCACGAAATAGTTAGCTAACAAAAGCAGTTGACATTAAATTTTGGATTCTCAACTGTTTTACCAAAAAATTTCTACAATAGCTAAGATTTTGGTACTTGATAATGAGTTAATGATTCTTATATATATTTCGTTAGTAATTACGAATATATTTACTTATTAGGAATGAGAAAAATTATAAATCATATAGGGAGAAATGAAAATGCATCAACAACTTCCCTAATTAATCTAATTGTTGATTTTTCGGATATTAAATTATAAATTTTAATATGAAACCCGCACCGTATCTGGTAAAGTAGGAATTCGAATAATTCAAGTACAGGAAACATGCTAAAGAAAAAAATAGGATATTCAAAAACTCACCAAATTGAGGTTTTGCATTTGTTGAATGAAAAAGTGGGGTTTTACATATCATTTACTTTCATGGGTTTAACTTCTTAACAAATTATGATAACTATAATATTCTCCTACATTTATTTTTCAAATAATAAAATGATGAGCTTTATGATTCAATGACTTGTATTCCCAGTGAATGCTGCATGTCAGTAAAACAAATATTATTTTCTTAAAAAAATACTTTCATTTCAGGGTTAATGAGATTGTAAGAAAAGTGTATGGGTGTTTGTTTGTTACTCCCCATGCAGATCTTTTTTTTTTAAAAAAATATTTTTTTATTCTCACATTTCAAAGGCTCACATATTAAATACTCTTTGTTTGACTTTCTCTGTTCCATTGATGGCACTCTGGCGAGAGAGAGACAGTGGCATTTTCCAAGAGAACCTTAAGGGACCCATTTATAGGTAAGAGATTGGGTGGTATAGATCATGGCCCAAACTTCATTTGACACATTGAATTGAACCAAAAATAAATTGAAAAAAAGAATTTTATTTACACCTGCTAATTAGATCCAAAACCCAAAAACTCTTCATTTTCTTTATAAAATATTTAGGCACAATACTGAAAACTAAGGGTAGTAATTTCTGATATGACCCGTTACACGATTAGAAACTTGCACGAAAGAAACACGACACGAATTTACACGATTAAAAAATAAGTCATTTTTAGGTCAACCAGATACTGACCCGTTTATAAACTAGTGGGTTTCGGGTCAACTCACTAACTCACTAAAATACCCGTTTAACCCGTTTATTAAACGGGTCGTGTCAACCTGTGTATTACTTGTCAACCCGTAAAAAAATGAAAGAAAATTACACTCCAAGACGCACACAATGAGTTTCAAACTCTTACCACTTTCGTTCATTTCTAACACCTTATCCATCCTGGTACACATAACTTTATGATTATAAGCTACACAAGTTGATATTTATAATATTTTTACAAGCTGTTTTTTTTATTTTAAAAAAAAGTAGAATTTCACATGTCTTTTTTATTTATTTATCTTTTATTTATTCTTTAACATTTCAGTTGCGAACAGACACATTTTTTTTCTTCTCGAAATTCTTTTATTTTTCAACTTTAAGAAAGAATGGAAAAAAAAAAATGAATTTATCCCTTGCTCATTCTTCAAACTAAGAAACAACACATGAAAATGTTATGTTTCCACACTCACATTTTCACACCAGCTCTACCTTTGTGCAAGCTACAAATATGCACAATGAAATCCCAGCAACTATGAACATGCTTACACATACATGTATATATTAGAATTATACACATGCCTATATATACTAAAGGTTTAATATATATATATATATACACACACACACATATATGTGCACATGTATAAGAGTACATATCACTTTAAGATTATGTATTTTTGACTATACTATATAACAAAAATGCATATGTGTGCTTGTTACCTATGAATCGTGATAGGAGTATATGTGTGCTTGTCTAGAGCAAGACTAACACTTTTTTTTTTTTAAAAGAATGAACAAATATCCATATCATAAATTATTTTTCCATTAAATTGTCCGTAGCTAATACCACGTGAAATACTTTCATTTAGTTTTAGATGTACATATATATCTTTTTTTTTGTTACAATGTATATGTATACATAAAACATAAAAGATTTTCCAAGTTATATTTATATAAACCAAGATTCAACATACATTTCTTTCTTTTCCTTCTCTTTTCTCTCCTCTCTCTCTCTCTCTTTTCTTTCTTTCCTTCTCTCTTCTCTCCTCTTTTTTTTTCCCTTTCTTTCCTTCTCTCTTCTCTCACTCTCTCTCTCTCTCTCTATTTTTCTTTCTTTCTTTTCCTTCTCTCTTCTCTCCTGTCTCTCTCTATTTTTTTTTTCTTTTCCTTATATTTTATCTTCTCTCTCCGTTTTTTTTATTTAAATTTTTTTTTCAGTTGTGAGTTTTGTAACATACATGTTATTATTTATGAAATTTAATCACGGATCGTTGAATTTTATGGTTCTTTGTACATATTGATGTTGCTTTATTAGTTGCTACTACTTTTTATTAAACAGGTTATTAACCAGGTAACCTGTTTAATAACCTGTTTAAGACGACCCGAACTCGATACGACACGTTTATTAAATATGTTGGGTTTGGGTTGAGTATTCTTGACATGTTTACTATCCCGACACGACACGAACCTGACACGATACGAACCATTGCCAGCCATACTGAAAACCCTCCAAAAGTCATATAAATATTTTTTTTGGCCAAAATTAGGAAGGAGGAGCGAAGTTTTCTTACACACACACTGCCAAAATGCTATAGAGTTCGAGTTTGAGAATAGAGACAATTGATCTGCAAGTGAAGGCATTCTTCACTAGGATAGACTCCATTAAAGCCCAGTTTGACCAAAAAAAAAAAAGCAATTCCAAACGGGATCTAATTCAAAGTGAGTGAGATACACCTTGATAAACCCAAATGATATTAATTAATTATGGCTTTAGATTGCAAATGTGCAACAACAGTACTTACTTTACTTCCTAACGAGTCAGGACTCAGGAGGAGCTTTCTCAAAACTGGTCTGGGACTCAGGAAGGGTTTCTGTCTCCTTGCCGTTGACGCAACATTTGTTCATTTACATAAAATAATAAAAATCGTGGGATCCATTACTTTTACCATATTGAGTACTTATTAATTATATAATTCCTTAATATCATGCATGCTTGTCAGTGCCACACCAAATGTTAGAATTATTCTGTTTGGAACTTCATGTCCAGGGTTGATATAGGCAGCAACTAATCATTTGTTATTTTTTGTCTTCAATTATTTTCTCAAATTTCTTCATTTATTTATTTTTATAAATAAGATAAAGAAAAATAATTAATACTTTTCAAATTAACAGAGCGTATTGGGTGACAAAATATGCACCCGACTCACTTTGTCTTATACATTTTGAGATTACACAAAATAGTGAATAATGTTAGAGCTTCTTTCTTTTTTAGACGTAGGAGGAACAGAAAATAAAACAAGCAAGTAGCCAATGAATTCCTTGATCAGATTTGAATATCATTCTCATCCATATCAATGGGAAAACTCCAATTCAGAAGACATTGCATATGTTGTGTAGAATAATGAAACAAAGCTTTGGCAAAACTTGAAAATCATACAACTTACATACACACACACGTATGTACGAAAATATTTTCTCATATAAGATAGTCCGACAAAGACATCATAACAACTTTGAACGTGTGTGTTATGGATTTTCAATATAGCAATAAAAATGTTCTTTTTATACAAGTAAAATTGAGGAGGTGAAATATCAAAATTTTTCGATAAGAGAACATTATCCTTTCTTTAGATGAATAAGATGCGAGGAAAAGAATTAGAATTATAATAAGTTGCGGGCTTGATCTCATTGAAGTATACATAACAGTACGGGTACATTTAAAAATATTTTTGAATACATTCATCACTCCCTAGGTCAGATTCTAATAAGAAACAAATTAGATCCATTTATATAGTGTATTTATATAAATTTTATTAAAATATTGCGTAATGGGTCCAAAAGGAAAGAAGCGAGAGATTTTTGGTAGGCCAATTTTGAATATATGGGGACATGATAATATGATATAGTAATTATTTGGTGAAGAAGGTGAGATCATTCTCCAAAATTTTCTCCTTTGCCTTGGATGCCCACCGACGAAGTTCTTCATGCATCCAACCATAGTAAAAGCCAAAGAAGCCACCGACACAAATCAATGGCCAAAATGCGTAACTCATACATCACTTAATATGCATGAGACAATTACCAGTCCTTTCTAATTTTCTTTTGTGGTTAGATGCTTCTTGGTGGACCATGATAACAAAGAAATATGCTCAAATTGACTCCACATAAGATAAAAGGGTTGAATTTCATTTGAGGAAATTTTGATTTGGAAAATCATTATAGTTAGGCCCGCTTATATATATATATATATATATATATAGAATTTCAGTTGAGAGATTTCTTAAATTAGTTTATTTAAGGGACACTTTTGTAGGGTCCAATTCATATTGTATTTCACTAATCCAAACCGTCTATTTTGTAGATATTCATTCAAAGATTATCTCTATAAAAAATCACTTGAATCTGATATCATTTGACCACTCAATTGAATTATTAAAATTTTAGTACTTTCTTGACAACTGTGTTCATTGATTTTGTAGGACACAATTGGATATTGAAACAGTTTCTGATTTTTCTAATTTTTTACAAAGATAATTTATGAATGTAGACTTAAAAAATGGTTTGAATCGTTAATTTTTTTTTAATTTTTTATATAAAAGATCCTAGAAGATGTCCCTGAATTGAAAGTGACTATATATATATATAATCCATGGCAAATTGGGTTAGAAGATAGGACAAGACATTTTGAGTGGACTGTGTTGAGCAATTTTAGAGAATGAGAATTGGAGAATCCTCCAAACCTTGTTTTGTATATGAACACTGGCAAAAGGCTCCACCTCCTTTTTTTGACATTGACTTGGAAGAAAGTTCTATCCTTTTTGGTTTTTTCTATACTCCCACGTAACACATTTTCCTTCCATGGAAAAGTTTCAACCACACTCCTAGGTCTTCCATTCCATCTTGAGCACTCATAATCATAGAGTACATTGCTTGGCTTGTGTCATTCATCCTAACCAAGTAAAATGAGAATACCATAAAAGTGAGAGAAAATGATGGAGAATTTCTTGATGATAATGAAACAAATTTACCCAATTAGATATATAACTAGAATATTCTAGAATGTGGCGTCAGTGCATGCTCTCTTATTCACATCTGCTCATCATGAATTGTTCACGTGATGAAATGATTGTTCTTTCATATCTACTTATTACGTGTTGCTCATGTAATTAAGTGATTGTAAAACGAAACATAAATGTTATACCTATACCTATCACATGATTAAGTAATCTGTATAAATATATCATATGAATGTATGTACATAGATACATACATACAATACAATACATACGTGCCCCTACATACTCATCAACCCAACTTCTAGCTAAATTAATTTCACAAAATTAATGACAGAGTGTGAGAGTGACATACGTATGGACCAAAAAGGAGATGGACCAGACCAGCATTAGAAAATGAATAGGCCGAAAGCTTTGAAGCCGTACGTCGTTTCTTCTATTGTCTGCACTCTTCATTTTATTTAGTATTTTTATTTTATTTATGCTTTTAGCTTTACGTGTGATATTAAAATAATCATAAAAATTAAATTATTACTCAATATCATGTTGAATGACACAATTCTTTCCAAAATCCGAATGAAATTTTGGGTTTGAATTTTCAGACGGTCTTCTTAGGCGTGATGGGATGCCACATTAATGATGCAATTCTTTCAATATAGTTCCTAATGCAATCATGTTGAATGGTGTGGAAAAGTTTGACATTCAATTTGGAATATTTCATTGCCTTTGTTTTGATTGTATAATATTATTCAAGTGATTTGGTTTTGTCATTTGTTTCCACATACGGGTTTGTATGATGGGAATGTTTAACCAACCCATAACATAACAAGGATTTTATATAATTGTGAGATCTTGATTGATATGAGTCGAAACTTCTCGTTTAGAGATGTTTTGTTTATCGACATATTATAGTTACGTGTATATGAGTGACTACAAATAAATTATTAAAGTCCATATGCATCCATGACTAATTATATAATGATATTATTTTTCCATTTTGAATGTTTTTATTCAAAAACTTATTTAAACTAACAAACTTATATTTTGGTCATTCATTATCACCTTTTCTTAGGTCTAGTGCCTAAGCTCACATCACAACAAATTAGAAATTGGATGGATAATTTCCTTTATTCAAAGAGGAAAAAAAGGAAAGAAAACCCAACCAACCAAACAACAACACCACCAACAAAAAAGAAGGCATTTTATCTTCCTATAATGCACACTTTTTCTTAGGTCTAGTGCCTAAGATCACATCACAACAAAGAATCAAAAACAGAAACTAATCACAAAAGAAAAAAGAAAAAAAGAAAAGAAAAAGGAGAAGATTCTTCGTCTTGATAACATGTAGTGGCACTACGGAGTTAATGGAGAATTGGCTAAATGGCAAGCAGCACATGAAATGAAGGTGATGGTGGTGTCATTATACAAAGGACCAAACCGTCCCAATCTAGAAGAAGCAGTGCTGGCTTAGGGTTAGAGGGGCATATATTCCCACGGGTCACTTATGAGCCTATCCTAAGTTGGTGTATTTTTCTTCTTCTTGCATGTGAAGTTTCAATGTACTTCATGTGAAGCCTGTCATTGTATTGTAGCCACCCAACACAAAAATTTAACCATAATTTATAGCGAGTTGCTTTCATTTGATGTAATAATGATTTCTTATTCTGTAATACCTAATATACGGATACGTGGTATAACTCGTTTACGTGTTATAACACGAGTGAATAACAATGTTAAGATTTTCCACTTATATTATAAGACGTGGATGAGTTATATTGATATCACAGATATTAAACATGATCATTAATTTTAATCAGAATATGAAAATTTAATACGTCAGATTATGCGGAAAGAAAAAATTCCTTTTATTACGAGACAAATTCCTTTTAGTATAAAATTAGACGTTGATGTGATTAAAAGATGTACAATGGACCTTTAATATTGCAAATTATATGTTGAGCAAATAAGAAAAAGAATGTCGACATAAAAAAGAAGATAAAAGGGTAAGCACAAGCAGCAGAAAGGGACAACCAATCAATCAGTAAGGTCCAACAAAAGTTTTGATCATCCCACAGTATAAATATACATAATCATGTTAAAAGTATTAGGTGTTTTGGATAAGTGTTTGATTAATTTTTTGTGATCGAGACGCTTTGTGTTTGTGATGTGTGGGTTCGTGGAAGCATGGGGGCCCATAAGCTTTACTAGGCTTATTTAAACATGGAGGGGCCCTAATTAAAGGCCACTTTAAACGAAGTGGTGGTTTCTTGTCACGAATAAATATGTCTTAATCATTTATGAAAGGCATAAAACGACGCTGTAGAACCCTAAAAAAATTAGTGAGTGAAGACTGGTCCTCTATTGAAACCATGACAAAGAACATCAAAAAACTTGTTTGGTACACTAATTATCTTGCCAAAAAGCATTGCTATGTGATATTGTGCTCTAGATTAGCCGATGAATGTGACACAAAGTTAGCTTCATGATACACACGAACCAATTATAGATGCCGGCATTGAGAAAGTGAAAATGGAATATCCGTAACAAGTGATGCAATTTGCCATGTTAGGAAGCATGTTTAGTGAGAATATAATGGTGATTGGATTCGTTTTTAACTAATCTTGAAATGGGTATTGGAGTTATCTTGATTCATGACTTTTCCTTGCCTATAATGACACATGAATGTTTGAACTACTCCGATTCTTGATTTTCCATGCGTTTACATTACAATAAGTCGAATATGAAGTACAAATATATCCACGAAATTTTGTGCGGGGCGTAGCTATTGGTGGGCTTCTACAAAGCCCAACTGCCCATAAAAAAACCCACTAGCCCTTCAATTTAAACCCAGGCTTTGCTTGGCAGCCCATTACCCAGGCTTAACTCACCCGTGAACCTCCCTTGTTGGGTTCACCTGTCGTTGCCTTCTTCAGCTGAATCAGTTGTTTGTTCTTTCACAGTGACAGTCTCACATTCCCATCCACCTACCTTCCCAGCTTGACAGGTGCGTTGCCTTCAATTCAAACCCGGCTTTGCTTGGCAGCCCATTACCCAGGCTTAGCTCACCCGTGAACCTCCCTTGTTGGGTTCATCTGTCGTTGCCTTCTTCAGCTGAATCGGTTGTTTGTTCTTTCACAGTGACAGTCTCACACATTCCCATCCACCTACGTTCCCAGCTTGGCAGTTTCAGCTCAATTTTTCATCCTTGCGCTGCCTCCAAAGCGCCAAAAAGGTATTTCTTCTTTGGCATCATAGTTTTCCATTTCTTAGTCTTTGTTTATACTCTCAAAGCGAGAATAAGCCTTTTCTTTTTGTTGCCTTTATATATATATATATATATATATAAAGGTATATCAGTTTCAGTATATCGATTATATTTATATTCAATTTTCAATGAAGTATCAAGACTTCAGCAAGCAAAATTGGTCCAACTACTAAAAAATTTAAGGTTCCAACACTCACTTGTCTCGTAAGAGCACTTCCAGCAGTTTGTCCTTGAGGAGACTTTGGAAAAGCCCAAAGGAGAGAGAAAATTTTTAAAAGAAGCCAAAATGGACAAAATTGCCCTTATTTATTTTTTGATTTCCTAAGGAATCCTTTACATTTGCATGTCTTTGGTTTGAAAGTTGAGAGGTTTTTCTGTCTTTTTTAAAAAAGCTTTGGCTTTTTCCAAAAGTGAAAGTTTTTTTATGGGTAAAACCTAAATTTACCTTGTCCTTGCCATGTCAAGGGGACTAGGACAGTTACTATTTACGTGAATAGTGGCTGCCCTTGCAAAAAACCATGATAAATACTATTCATTTTTTTTTGTTTTTTCCACAACTTTTTTTTACTTAAACAATTAATTTAGATAATATTTTCAGATAAGATTTTTGGGTTCTTACGTGTCAATACTATTCATATCGGATAAGATTTTCTGTCTCAAATTTCAGATAAATTTCAAAATTCAAAATTCAGATAAATTTCAAATTTCAAATTTCAGATACATTTCAAAATTCAAAATTCATATAACTTTCAAATTTCAGATAAGATTTTCACCATCTAAAAATGTGCCACGTGTCATCTCTATTTGTCTAAATTTTTCTACAGAGGCTCAGCTCTTACCTCCCACACCATCTCTTACCTCCCACACCAGATTTCATTCTCCATTCTCAATGGCAGACATGCAAGAGGTTTTGGAGAGGCAAGAGCGAGAAACTAGAGAAAGAATGCGTAGACGAGCTGCAAGCAAAAGGGCACAGAGAGAACTAGATGATCAACTTGCCATAGCAGTGGCTTTGCTTGATGAAGAAAGCCAGAGCCGCCGTGGTTCACAAGAAGGCCGTGGCCCGAATGTGGGCAGACATAGACATTCTCGGGGTAAGAATCTTCTAGAAGATTATTTTATCCCAACTTCTTTGTAGTCTGATGTTGATTTTCGAAGACGATATAGAAAGTGCAAGAAAATATTGGAAATGCAAGAAACATTTAAAAAAATATTGGAAATGCAAGAAATATTAACAAAACATTGGAGATGCAAGAAATATTAACAAAATATTGAAAATACAAGACATATTAACAAAATATTAGAAATGCAAGAAACATTTAAAAAAACGTTGGAAATGCAAGAAATATTAACAAAATATTGAAAATGCAAGACATATTAACAAAATATTGGAAATGCAAGAAACATTTAAAAAATAAGAGGACATTAAAATTAATAAAACAAAAATTACAAATAAGTTACCTCATTGCTAAGATTTTCCCCACTTATATGGTTGTCCCTCGCTTTTCCCCAACTCTTTATTGAGAATTTTCCACCTGCTAGACAATGCGATTTCCGTACGGGTCGAACCCGATATTTCACAAAATTCGGTATGAATTTTTCTCCACATACGACAGAATTTCATCTCATTGCCCGTGACGGGACAATGACTAATTTGGACCCAACACTCACACAACAAAACATCTTCCATGATGCGCCATGCCCCTCCGGTTTCGATAGAAGAAGCCATAAGATGATAAATAAAAATAAAATTTGAAAGTGAATGAAATGTTGAGTAGAAAGTGAATAATAGTTGAAGGAGTGTTATTTTCAGACCAGCCCCCTTTAGCCATGGTAAGACAAATGGGTGGAAGTGCTCTAATGATCAGTAATTATTAGAGAACCTTTTAGTAATTATGGATATATTTTTTTTCAAGAACTAGGAACTAGCTTTTTCAATGGTTTGGCTTGCAGTTCTTAGTATGTCTTGCAGTTTGAGAAGCCAGGAGGTTGCTGATGCAACATGGAGGAATATGGGAGGATTGTTTGAAGTGGGTAGGATTATTTAGTCCTATAAATTTAGAGAACTGTATTGGATAATGCAAGTGCAATGGTCTTCTTTTATTATTTTATGTTTTCAGCTAAAAGCCTGTAATCTTTTTGAGTACATACCCACACCTCAATCCTCACTGAAACCACCACCAAAACAATCCCAAGCTGCCTCATTCTTTTCGTTGAGTTATGTAGTTATGGTTTGTCATGGGCTCTCTTTATTTATTATTAGACTACTTCCTTTCAGAATATTGACGGGCATTTACAAATTACAATGGCCTCTCAAAACTTTTATATTCCTAGACAATAAACTCATGGTCTATTCTAATTTATCAAGAGTTATAGATGAGGTTTTGGATTTGTATTATTAAATTCACGCTGTATTCTTTCATCACACTTGTATTCTGTCCTGTTTACTTAGGAATCGTTTATGGAGTGCCCTCCAGTGGAAGATCAAGTCCAAGAGAGAGAAAAAGAAAGAGTCCAGCATCAATGATGGCTGTAGTGATAGCCACTCCAGGTGGACCAGAGGTCCTCCAACTACAAGAAGTTGAAGACCCAGAGCTCAAAGACAATGAGGTCCTGATAAAAGTTGAGGCCACGTCTCTGAATCGAGCCGATATTCTTCAGAGGAAGAGCATGTACCCACCACCCCCAGGTTCCAGCCCATACCTGGGTCTCGAATGTTCTGGAACCATTGAGGCCGTTGGGAAGCAAGTCTCCCGCTGGCGAGTCGGTGACAAGGTGTGTGCTCTTCTTAGCGGAGGAGGGTATGCTGAGAAGGTGGCTGTTCCAGCTGGACAAGTCCTTCTTGCTCCACCTGGTGTTTCTTTGCAGGATGCTGCTAGTTTTCCCGAGGTTTCATGCACTGTTTGGTCGACTGTGTTTATGATGAGTAGGCTATCTGCTGGCGAAACATTTTTGGTTCATGGGGGCTCCAGTGGAATCGGTACATTTGCAATTCAGATGGCTAAATACTGGGGAGCAAAGGTGTTTGTCACAGCAGGAAGTAAGGAAAAGTTAGCTTTTTGCAAGAATCTTGGAGCTGATGTATGCATCAATTACAAGACAGAGGATTTTGTTGCGCGGGTAAAGGAAGAAACGGGTGGCAAGGGTGTTGATGTTATCTTGGATATCATAGGGGCAGAGTACTTTCGGCGGAACCTTGACAGCTTAAGTTTTGATGGGAGGCTTTTTGTTATTGGGACGATGGGTGGTGCTGTAACAGAAATAGATCTTCGTGTTGTGCTTTCGAAGCGCCTTACCATCCAAGCTGCCGGCTTGCGAAACAGTAGTCCAGAAAACAAAGCAGCGATTGTTAGGGAGGTGGAAAACAATGTGTGGCCTGCAATTGTGGCTGGCAAGGTGAAACCCGTGGTCTACAAGTATTTTCCATTATCTGAAGCAGCAGAGGCTCACCTGCTCATGGAAAGTAGCAAGCACATTGGAAAGATTCTGCTTCTTCCTTGATGATATGAATGTTAATTATTTGAACTCAAGTGAACAACATGGTTCAGAGTTAATATGCATATGTTATGTTGTACTCTATAATTCGGTTTGTAAGTTTGTGAATTGACTTCATGTCCTTACTTTCATCTTAGTCAAAAGATTCACAGAAGACCAACCTGTCTTCTTTTAAAATCAATGCCGGTTACTGGATTGTCTGATTTGGCCCATAGTTGGTCATAAGTTATAACTGAAAGTAATTTGACTACTTTCACTATCATTCTCAGCCTGCACTGTCTCTTGCAGGTGCTTCACCGGTCTCCTTGACTTCAGGAACTTCCTGAGAACCATCCCTGAGAACCATCTGTTGCAGAGAAAGCATTTTCATTTTTTGCTTTAGCTGTGCAAGTATCCAGTTTCAGATTCACGAGAACAAAGATAGTCAAATCGTCAAGAAGAAACAGATCTGACGTTAGGGCTAGTGTATTATGCTTAGGATTCATGGGGAGAGGCATTGGAAAACATCACAAGCATTGATTTTCACTCAGCTCAATAGCCGAAAAAGAGCTTGTAGTTTGTTGGTATATCCTCTTTTCACAAGCATTGATTTTCACTCAGCTCAATAGCCGAAAAAGAGCTTGTAGTTTGTTGGTATATCCTCTTTTCACAAGCATTGATTTTCACTTTGTATAAATTTTTAATTTTGGGTGTAATACTCTTTTCATACAAACATGTGCTAGGCGGGTCATCTTTTCATTTTATTTTATAAACTGTATAGCCGGGCGGCTATACGCTGGATTTTTTTTATTATAAAAAAGAGTATAGCCAGACAGCTTTACTGGGGTCTTTTTTTTTTATTTTTTTTATTTTTTTATAAATAGTATTACCGTGTGGCTATACTCTTTACATACATACATACTGCAATCTTTAAAAAAAAAATTATTTTTCCCCGATTTTGGTTTATCGATAAGAGTAGTTTAGAGCATTATCCATTACTATTAGGCCATTACTCGAGTCTCTATTGTCTCCTTTTGAGTTTTTAATTTTCTAGAGTAATTACCCGTATAAAGAATTTAGTATTTTTCATGTTTAATACTCGTATTGTACACGTGGATACGTATTTTTCATGTTTAATACACTTATTTTTTTACAAAATTTTTAATAATACACACAAAATTCACGTATTATACACAAAATACTCACATATTATGGAATAAAAATAAAAATAATAAAAATAATTAAATACTAAGTAAATAATAATTAAAACATAACAACTAATTAAAGTAATTAAAAAAGAGAAATTCAGATTATGCTATTCTAAAAAAAATAAATTATATTTATAGAGTATAGCCGAGCGGCTATACGTTTGAAATATTCTATTTATGTAGTATAGCCGGGTTTTCATTTTTTAAAAACACACTTTGGGCGCTAGACGGTCTTTTTTTATTTTATAAATAGTATCGCCGCGCGGCTATACTCTGGATTTTTTTATTAGCCGGGCGGCTTTACTAAGGTATTTTTTTTTAAAATTTTATTTTGTAAATAGTATAGCCTAGCGGCTGTACTATTCACATAGATATGTGTATATATATTTATAATTGTTTTTCTCCTATTTTTATTTATCGATAAGAGTAGTTTAGAGTATTACCCAAGTCTCTATTGTCCCCTTTTGAGTTTTTACTTTTCCAGAGTTATTACCAGTATAAAGAATTTAGAATTTCACATTTAATACTCGTATTGTACACGTATGTATTTTTCATGTTTAATACACTTGTTTTCTACAAAATTTAAATACTAATTATTCACTAAGTAAATAATAATTAAAACATAACTACTAATTAATGTAATTAAAAAAGAAAATTCAGATTATGCTATTGAATGGGTATAGCCGCGCGGCTATACTTGTAAAAAAAAAAATATCTATTTATAGAATAATTCTAGTTATAACAGAAAGTAATTACTTTCACTATCATTCTCATCCTGCATTGTCTCTTGCTCTGGTCCTGAATCATCCCCATTGCTTTCAGATGCCGGTGCTTCACCAGTCTCCTTGACTTCAGTAACTTCCTGAGAACCATCTGTTTCAGAGAAAGCATTTACACTTTTTGCTTCTGCTGCAAGTACCCAAGTGTAACAAAAGTTATACAGTTTCAGATTCACGAGAACAAAGACATAGTCAAAATTGTCAAGAAGCAACAGATCTGAGGTTAGGGCTAGCATCTATTATGCTTAGGACTAATTCCTAACAGTTTTAAAAAAATTTACTGAAGAGAGAAGGAGGGGGAGGAGGTCAGCCTTTTAAATTATCTTATATAACTGAAAAGTAAGGTCAACTATGTTGTCTAACAGAGAAGAAAATGATTTACAGGTCACCATTGTACGAAGTAGAAAGCACTGGAGAGATACAAGTCACAATTCCAGCTATCTATCGAAATTGAATTTTAGAATAGCATCCCTACCACTAACTTGACAACCAAAAAAAAGAACAATAACCCTCATTGAATTTCCTTACAAAATAAGATCCAGAGAATGATGTTCTTTGTAACTCTTCTGAATGATAAATCTACAATGATTTCATGGCAGATAATGTTACATAAGATCCAGAGAGAGTAGAATATACTTTATAAGAGTATACCTTCAAAAATTCTGCAAGTTTTGCTAATAATTGTTGCTGCTCAATGGTGCATTGATTTCCATTCCAAGCGAAAATTGAGGAGCCAGATTGCAGAAGGAAACACTCGGTAGAATTCAATGACAAAAATGACATCTATATTACATATATTGACAACAAGCAAAGATTATTCAGAAAGAGCAAAAAGTATGAAGATGATGTCCAGCAGTGGAAGAAGTCCACCAACTAAAAACAGCAAAGAAAACATTCTCTCAGAAGCATGCAGTTTCATCTTAACCTTCCTACTACATATAACAATCACAGGAAACACATGCGAAAAGAATTAAACTGCAGCCACCTAATCAGCATGTAGGAATTTTTTTATAGAAATTCATATTCACTTTGTTAAATTATAAATGACCAACCAATACTAGTTTCGAAAGGGAAATTGAAGAATAGAAAACAATATGCTTAAAGGAAATCAAAAGAAAAAAGTGAAAACAATCCCATTGAATATTTCTCTCAAATAATGCAATCTGCACCTTAGAAAATTTTAAAGAAAGCATACTAGTAGTAATCAGATAATAGACGTGGATAAATTGTGTCATTTTATCTGATTTTATTTTGAGAGGACATAGTATGATGTAACAATGTCGGTTATTTATTGTCGTGGTTTTATGCATCAAAAGAAGGTAGTAGATTTCATGAAGGTTTAAAAAATGTCTACACGACGGTGAATTCTCATTTCTATTGTGATTTTGGTAGTAATGATTGGACGCGGTGGCTTCATGTCCGTCTCTGTTCGTCGCCTTTCCGGCTTCCTATATAGAATCTCTTGCTTCTCATTTCTCACTGGAGGGGCTGGGATTTTCCTAAAACTTGCATGCGTTCATTGAGATCTTATTTTCAACGGTCTCAAATTTAACAAATTAATTTCTGCTCAAGAATAGGACTAGACTACTAGTGTTTAATTGTTGTAGGGGATTGGACGTGATGTCTTACAATTATGTATATCTGAGAAAGTCCTTCAGCCAGTTTTATGTGCTCCTACTGAACCCAAAAAAGACAGTCGTCAAATGGGCTTTTGCTTGGTACCCCGTCCAAAAAATGATTGATCGGCTGTTATTTTGTCAAAAGTACAAGACACCAAATTGGTATTTTATTTAAATTTTCCCAAGAAAATACACACATATCTATAGAATGCATTACACTGTTTTACCAGGTCAAAATTATAATACACTACTAAACATGACAAAACTTTCTTTGCAAACGAGTCACTTTCAACTCAATTGCTAGTGTTACTTTATCTTTGGTGTCATCAAAAAATCGAAAATAAGCATACCTCCATGATTTCTTCACGAGTAATGTGCCAAAAACACCCCAAAAGCCTACGATAAAGCCAAGTCCCATGCCCACATAGAACCACATCTTATCATTTCCATCTTCATTATTGTGTTTCGCATTTGTAATGGTCAAAGTGTCATCTCCAGGGCACTTAGTTGGAAGAGGAAAGCCACAAAGTGATGGATTGCCCATATAAATGGAAGAATCAGTGAACGTTTGGAGTTGGCTGCCCAAGGGAATTCTCCCCACCAAGTTGTTATTAGCCAAATTCAAGTGCGACAAGAATGTTAAAGATTCAAGGCTTCGAGGAATTTGTCCTGAAAGACGGTTGTTTGAAAGATCAAGAGTTTCGAGCCCATGCATATTTCCAACAATCGAGGGGATGTTACCAGTCAAATGATTCCTCGACAAGTTCAAGGTACCCAATAAAGTGAGGCCACCAATTTCTTGAGGGATTTCACCTTCCAAAATATTTGATGAAAGATCAATGCTCTTTACCAGCATTAGAGTGGTGTTATAAACGCGTTCTTGTCCTTTTAATATCACCATGGTTTGTGGAAGATAGTAGTTGTTGTATATATCGGAAACATTATGGATGAGAGAAGTCAAATTATTGAAGCATGTGGGAATAGTACCTGAAAAGTTGTTGTGGCTGAGGTCGAGGATGTGAAGGTAGCCAAGATTGCACAATTGTCGGGGAATATGTCCAGTGAAAAAGTTGGATTGCAATCGTAGCATGCACAACATGGATACATTTGATCCTCCTATCCATGGAGGTATGCTCCCAGATAATTTGTTGCCTCCAAGATCGATAATTTTCAAAGCAGAGCAATTGTGCAAAGAATCGGGAATCTTATCGCCAAAATTGTTGTTGTTGAGCTTCAATATTTCAAGAGAACTTAATATTCCCATTGAAGTGGGAATATTACCAGAGAGATTGTTGTAGGCAGCATCTACAATGGTTATCTGGCTCCACGAACTCCAAGTGTGGGGGAATTCTCCAAAAAAATGATTGCTCCTCAGGGAAAGGATTGTTAGGTTTTGCATGTTGCAAATAGAAGGTGGAATTGTACCATTCAAATGATTTTCCGAAATATACAATTCTTCCAATTTGGGCATTAGTTTGTCAAAATTGGAGGAAATTGGCCCGTAAAATAAATTGCTTTCAAGATCAAAGTAAGATGCATTAGTGGACCAAAGTGGGAGTGGGCCCTCAAATTGATTATGAGCCAAATTTAATAAACGTAACTTCGGAAATCTCATCAATTGGTTGGATGAAAGCCTTCCTCGGAATTGGTTATGAGATAAATCCAGGTATTCTAGTTGGGAAGATAGCTTCAACAACCATTCCTCTGGTATAGAATCTGATATTCCAGTTCTACGAAGGACAACCTGTACTAGTTCAGTCTGAGATTGAAGCCATACAGGAAAACCAGGACCTACTTTGTAGTTTCTAATCACAATTGTGTGGAGCTTGAAAGAAGGAACCCAATCATGAGACAAGTTGAAAACGAGGGACATGGGCTTCTCTATGTCATCAAGATTGTTACCTATTGAAAGACTTTTCAATTTGGTGAGATTAATGAAATGGGCTTCCGTTAGAATACCTTCCCATGAATTGAAAGACAGATTGAGTTCAACTAGCTCGGAGAGTTGTCCTAGACTTTGTGGAATGGACCCGTTCATGTGATTAAAAGAGAGGTCCAAGTACTGCAAACTTTTTAACATTCCGAAGGAGGCCGGCAATTGGCCTTCCAACTCACAACCAGACAAATCTAGTGACTCTAAGGAAGGAAGCATGTTAACAGCATGCAGCCAACCTGTGCTGCTACTAAGATTCACTTCATTGAGATTGAGGTATTTTAGGGAAGAGAGATGAGAAAGCCAATTCAAGTTTTTGGAATATATTTTGGATGAAGAAAAACCGACATCAAGATAGTTCAAGTTTGACAAGTTTCCAAGAGAAGAGGGAATCTCTCCTGTAAACTGTGCAAAGGAGATATTGAGATACCTCAGAGATTTAAGCTCCCCAAAGAACTTAGGAATTTGGATCCCTTCAAAATTATTCAAACTTAAGTCCAGGTAATGCAAGTGTTTCAAGCTAAGCAAAGAAGGATTTATCTTACCCCCCAAGCGAGACTGGCTATAAGCCAACTCGTCCCACTCTTCAACAGCCGTGGACTTGTCATATGTATTCCGGAGATCCATCTCGGCAACATGACTGGTGCGGTTGTTGCATGAAATCCCTTCCCAGCGGCAACAATCATGACCCACCCAAGAAGAAAGCCTACCAGACGTATCATTAAGATCTTGTTTAAAGCTCAAAAGTGCTTTCCTTTCTTCCTCAATGCATATTGGTTTCACTTTTATACCCGTGCTTGCAAGTCCAGTATCACCCAACAAGCACAACAAAAGGAGCAAATATTGGGAAATATTCATCAGGTGATAGATTTTCATTTTTCGAATCAAGTTTTCTCAATTTGATGCAGATGAACACACAACAAGTGAACTCATACATTTATATAATTATACAAGGCCACTAGCGCGTGTAAAAATCAAAACCAAAATAAAGGGTCCAGTTGCTCAAACCATTTTGCAAGTTTGCAAGTCCAACACATTTTCTTGACTTCTCATCACTATCATTGTCATCAATGCTGTTAATATTATGGCTAATTAAAGATGACTTTATAATTGGTCAGTTTGGCAAGTTCAAGCCATGGTTCTCTCTGTCTCTATAACGTGCCAGTACCAAACAAATGCCCCGACTGACTAACGTAACAGTACCAAACAAATGCCTCGACACACGTGGGTTGATACCGCATAAGATAGGGATTGAGGATACACAAGATTCCAGGCCCTTAACCCATTTTGCAAGTTTGTAAGTCCAATAAGGTACGTGGAATGGAATTATATGCATTTTCATGAGTAAACTGCATGGTTGGTCCCCAAATGCGCATGGTTGGCTTCTTACTTACGTTTCCAAGATTTGAAAGTCGATTGGGCAAAACTTATATAATAAACTTGACGAAACGAGTGAATTTCATTAATAAACATAAAAAGATTACATAGTGAGGGGAGACGTAATAAGCCTTACCCTCAAATGTATTTATATCTACAAATACAAAAACTAAAATAAAAACCCAAAGAAAAAAAAAAGAAAAAAAAAAGTATTTCACATTAAAAAGAAAGATAAAATAAGGGACTACATTAATTAAAAAAAAGCCAGGTTTATATCAAGAGCAATGGGAAGGAGGAAAATTGGCGGAGCTAGTTTTTTTTTTTAACGAGTTGTGACCTCATTTCTCCCCTTGTTTCCTTTTATAAACGTCTATTATGACATCTATTTTTGGCTTTCCACCTCGAGCTCCATAGCCCTATCAATCATGTTCCATAATTTCTGAAATAGCTATCTTTGTGCGAGACAAAAAAATTTAATAATCATAAGTAATGTAGAAAATATTTTTCTAACAAAAAGAGAGAAGGAAAAGGAAGAAATAAGAAGAGGAGAGAAGATAGAAGAAAAAAGAAAAAAAGAGGAAAGATGAGAGAAGGGAAAGAAAGGAAAAAAAAAAAAAAGAGGGAGAGAAGAGAGAAGGAAAAGAATGAAAAAAGAGAGAGAGAGAGGAGAGAAGGAAAAGAACACAAAAAGGAGAGAGGAGAGAGGAGAGTGTAGGTAATAGTTTTTTTAACAAAAATTTGGGCTCGGCAAAAGAGGAGAGAGGAGAGAGAAGAGTGTGAGTAATTTTTTTTTAACACAAATTTCGGCCGGGCATGAGCCCAGTTTGCCATAGGCTAGAACTGCCACTACTTATGCATGAAATTGTTGGAAAAAAAAAAGAAAGATAATTGTTATATTTACATAATTTTGAAAATAAAATTTCACTATAAATTTGAAATAAATATAAGAAAATAACGACAAGGAAAAATTAATAATACTTTACAAATGATTGAGTCTAGAACTTGGTTCTATCTCCTCAAGACGAAATTGCCTCCCCATAGGTGCCTTTAGGATTTGATTGGCAAACATCTCATAGGATACAATGATCGACTTTTTGTTGGAGCAAACGTGTCCTAGGATACAACGATCGACTTCTTGTTGGAGTAGCACTCCAATCCCCAAGAAAAGCAAACTTAAAATTGTGTACGAACTCTCTCTTACTAACTCACTATGTTTCTGAAAATACAATGCTATGAATACTCTAAAAACTAGTATTGTCGGATGACAATTGGCTGAATGAAATGTTGTAGGACCTTTTCTATTTATAGGCAACAAGGCCTCTGTTCAGAAAAATATGTGATTGAAAAATATCAACAAATGTGTCTTTTCCTATTACAACCACAAATCAAGAAGTGCAATGTTTTAATTACTATGAAACAATACAACTTTTCACATAAAGTATTATTATTTTATTCACCAAAAAAATATATTTTATTTTTCCTCTGTTAAGAACATGACTATTCCCAATTGATACATACCAATTCGTAAAAGTCATGTACTTGAAGTCAAGGGTTCCACAATTTAATTTCCATTCAAAAAATTAAATATAAATATTATAATTTTCTAACAAATCCCTACATGAATGGAAATTAATTAATGCAAATGTACAAGGCAGACACTTGAGAGAATTCGGTTGAAAAGGCACCACATCAAGATAGGTAGCTTTTGGCCTTGAACCTTCCATAGTGAAGTAAAATCGGATTTACTAACTAATCAGTGAACATGATGTCTTGAACTGTTCAACCGTCTTGTAAACCGAATCAATATTACTCACATAATACCTTTTCATACACATTTGGTTCTAGGTTGTGTCCTTTCATGGACCACTCTTGGTGTTCGTCACTACTTTAGAGAATTGAGCCTTGCAATTTTCATAGAAACGGTCTAATTATAAAGAGTACCCTGCTATACTCCACTTGGTTTTCCAAGACACAAGAATCATTAAAAGATTAACTTAACCATACACGATGCAGGGAGCATTGTATCATTATAGGAATGGGCAGGGGATGGAATCCTCACAATGCTCGCACTTTAGTTACACATAACTTAGTTGTCCCTTTGAACCTAAGTCTTAGGATCTCCAGTCAGCTAGGTTGGGTGTCCATAATGACAACTATTGAGATATAGTCTTTAGTCCCATTCCCCTCGATGATTTGTTAACTAGCTCTCTCATCAAACCTTTCGTAAACAGATCCACTAAATTATCTCTTGACCTTATATAGTCAATAGTAATTATACCACTTGAGAGGAGTTTTCTTACAATATTATGTTTTCGAAGTATGTGTTGAGACTTACCATTATACATATTATTTTGAACCCCTCCAATCATCGCTTAACTATCACAATGCATACATATTGTGAGCACAGGCTTTGGCCAATACAAATGGATATCTTGTGTAATGCAATGCATAGTTCTTGGTATAGCTCAAATACCTAAGAACCCTAATAATCTCTTTCTAGTGATCTCTTCTAGGATTGCTTGTATATCTACTCAATTTATTAATTGAGTATGCTAGGTTAGGGCGAGTACAGTTTGTGACATACATCAAACTGCAGATTATTCGTGCATAATCAACTTCTGATATACCTTGACTAGTGTTCTTCGTCAAATGAAGATTCACATCATATGGAGTCTTTGCAAGATTATATTCATACTTACCAAATTTGGCAAGTATTTTCTCAATATAATGTGATTGAGACAAGACTATTCCATCTAATGTTCTAAAGATTTTAATTCCTAGGATAACATCTGCAATTCCCATATCTTTCATATCAAATTTATTAGACAAAATTCTTTTAGTAGATTTAATCATATCATTATCGCTTCCAATGATAAGCATGTCATCTATGTAAAGATATTTATTGACATAACAATTTTGAGTGATTTTTGTGTAAACACATTTATCACACTCATTAATTTTGAATCCATTTCACCTTATTGCATGGTCAAATTTAAAATGCCATTGTTTTGGTACTTGCTTTAAGCCATACAAAGACTTAACAAGCTTACACACTTTCTTCTCTTGTCTAGGAACAACAAATCCTTCCGGTTGTTCCATGTAAATTTCCTTTTCTAAATCACCATTTAGAAAAGCAGTTTTAACATTCATTTGATGTATTTCAAGATAACGCAAAGTAGCAATTGTAATTAGCATTCTAATGGATGTTATTCTTGTAACCGGTGAATATGTATCAAAGTAGTCTAAGCCCTCTTTTTGCTTATAACCCTTTACTACAAGTCCTGCCTTATACTCGTCTATGGATCCATCTGCTTTCATCTTGCTTTTGAAAATCCACTTGTAACCGATAGGTTTATTTCTAGGAGGAAGATCCACTAATTCCCACTGTTGAAGGAAAATATGATCCTCCCAACATAACTTCACCACCACTAATTAAATAATGGAGTTTTATTATTTTAGGTTCGACTCATTTGAGACGCAGTGTCTCTTAATTACAATCCCTTGCTTCAAGGGAACACCCTTTGATTCCATCATAAAGAAAGATAACATGTGTGTTTGATTTTGTAGCTGCTCTCAAGTCCAACCTCAGGATGCCTATGTTTCCCTTGTGGGAATCAAGCCACCCGTAGTTCAAAGATTCGTAATGAATAGATGACTCATTGCAAAAGGGAGGATTTTTATGAATTTGATTGAAAAAGAGTTTGAGTGAATTTAGCTGAATAAACCAGGGATTCGATTTTGATATGTGTTTTGGGGCGAATTTGGTTAAGAATAAACCAGGGATTCTATTTGGAGATTTGGGCGATTGCATCTAAATTGATTCTCTATATTGCCTACGTACCCTTTCGAAGGGATCAAACCAATGTAGTTTGGAAATTAGATTTGTGTGGAGATAGATAATTGATTTGTGAGAATTTGGTTGTGGTTGCGTCTATTGGGATTCTAGACTGCCTACGTACCCTTGATGGGATCAAACCGTCGTAGTTCTAAATTGATATAGAAATTAATAGGTAAGTGTGGCCCACTAATTTAGAATTTGTGTTTGAGAGATTTGATTTTAATCTCATTGGAATTTTCATGGGTAGATGGCCCATGGGAAAAATTAGAAATTAATGGGTAAATGTGGCCCACTAATTGAGAATTTGTGTTTTGAGATTTAAATTTAATCTCATTGGAATTTTCATGGGTAGATGACCCATGGAAAAATTAGAAATTAATGGGTAAGTGTGGCCCGCTAATTGAGAATTTGTGTCTTTGGGACAATTTGGAGATTTTCATAGGTAGATGACCTATGAGAAAAATTGGAAATTAATGGGTAAGTGTGGCCCACTAATTGCGAATTTGTGTTTGAGAGATTTGAATTTAATTTCATTGGAATTTTCATGGGTAGATGACCCAAGGGAAAAATTAGAAATTAATGGATAAGTGTAGCCCACTAATTGAGAATTTGTGTTTGAGAGATTTGAATTTAATCTCATTAAAATTTTCATGGGTAGATGACCCATGGGAAAAATTAGAAATTAATGGGTAAGTGTGGCCCACTAATTGAGAATTTGTGTTTGAGAGATTTGAAATTAATCTCAATGAAATTTGTATGGGTAGATGACCCATGAGAAAAATTGGAAATTAATGGGTGAGTGTGGCCCACTAATCGAGAATTTGTGTTTGAGAGATTTGAATTTAATCTCATTGAAATTTGCATGGGTAGATGACCCATGGGCAAAATTGGATGGTTTTGTACTATTTTTCTTTTTGTCAATGTCCAAGAAAAATAATGAGCAATTTTTATTAACTCACTAATTTTCTAAAATTGATATTTACACTTGGGCCCAAATATGGCTATGAGGATTTTTAAAATTGATCCATGAACTATATAATAGGCAATTTAGGCCTCTGTAAATTCAATGGGTAATTATTTGGATCACCCATTAAATACTATGGGTTTTTGAGTGTTAATGGGCAATTATTTTTGACAGCCTATTATTCTATTTCGGGCCTTTGATATTTTGACTGAAACCATGATCAAAAATTGGTTCACAACTGTGGTTTTTGTGCCAACAGAGACTAGCGTGCAGCTTGTTGGAGAACAATCAGTATAAAACTAAAATAACATAATAATAAAACAGAAACGAAATATGCTTTATTTAAAAATAATCAAATCAATACAACTGTAAAATAATTTGCTGAATACTTACTTGAATTGTAGATAGAGTCCTGCAGGGTTGCAGTGTCCTTTAGACAGTATTTCTCATCTACCATTGTGCTTGTAGTTTGATAGGAGTCTGTCTACCAGGATTAAACTATCTCAAATCAAAGCCTAAGCACTGTGGCTTTGATTTCTGGCGAACAGTTATATAATTTCTCTCATGAAGTGTTAAAATGTGAGAATGATAATACTGTTCAAAAGTGTCTATCTGGTTTGGACAAATTGTCAATATATAGAGGTCTGACACCTCTTCATCCAACAATTATGTTAACTGTTTAATAGATTTGAATTTCATATTTTGATTTTATTAAAAAATGAATTTTTAATTAATGAAAATAAATCATTAATTAAATCAACATGATGAGGTCTAACTTTTGACCAGTACATGAACTTTATGAATCCTTTTATAAAACACCCTCTGTCACTTAGTCTTTCAGGAACCTCGTTAAGTGATGAGGTGGCACTGTCGATGTGGATTTTTTTGATAACATAGAGAAATTTAAAAGGTCACCATGGGAGCTTAAAGTTAGAGGTTGCCATATCAGATTCGAGCCCAAATGCAGCTGCACGCATTGCCATCCCCCAAGAAAATAAAGCCCTAATTCCCAAATCAAGCCCAAATCGTCGATTCCTCTACAGAATACAGAAAAAAGAACTCATCTTTCCACAACCAAAAGCCTTCGATTCCTGTGGATTGCAGGGGTAAAGGGAATTGAATCTTGAAAGTTTGAGTTGTTGTCGGTGATGGCTTGGTGTACCAGACTTCGAGGAGAAGTGAGACCAGATTACGGTGATATTGGATTTGTGGGTTGTATTTGTAAGTTTCGAATAGGGGGGCCAGGTTTTGGGTTGTGTTTGTCAGTGTTGTGCTATATTGCTTTTGGCTTTTTCCGTTTATGATTTTACCATTTTATGTTTTGGTTTGATTGTTTCTGGTTTTGCCATTTGTTTATGTTGTTCCCATTAGTTTATGTTTTTCCATTTTACGGTTTGGGTTCCATTTGATACTTAAATGAGGGTTTTTGCCACTGTGTGTAGTCAATGTAGTGACTTATGTGATCCCAATGAATACTATTGTATATTTGTTGTCTAATTGCATGTGCATTTTGGTATTTTTAGGTAATCCTAATATGTTTACAGTGACCATGTATCACAAAGGCATATTTAGTGAGAATTTCTATGTTAGAGGTGATACTGCCTATTTTGATTATGTTGATAAGGACAGATTGTCTATGGTTGAAGTAGATTATATGGTTCAGGAATTGGGTTATTTGGAAGGAATTATACTATATCATTATAAATTACCTGGACATTCAAACTTTCTCACCTTACTGTGGTATGATGAAGCTGTAGTAGATATGTGTGCATTAGTTCTAGAATTTAAGGAGATTGAGATATATCTAGAGCATTTAGACTGTGACGTTGAAGACTGCCTTAAAAGTAAAGAATTCCAATCTAGTTCTGCGGTTGAGAAAAAGTGTAAAGTGCTTATTGAGGAAATACATGAGGAACATCCCCTGGCAATTATACCATGTGGAAGCAAAGCTGGAGTTGACACTAAGGTTGAGAGTGGCTGTTAGACTGGGGTTGAGACTGGAAATGTGATTGGAAATGAGGAGCACCACGTGGCTATACTGTTAAATAGCCGATCGGCTATACTCTAGGTCAATCCTCTTTTTTCTTTTCTTTTTTACTAGGCCCTTGGCACATGCTCACGCATGTGCCACTTGGTTTTCTTTTTTCTTTTTTCTTTTATTTTTAGAATTAAGAAAAAATAACATGGGTAGTTATATTCCATAAAAGTATGACCTATTATCTAATTTTGTTTTAAATTTTAATTGTTCTTAATATGAAAACAAATGTGAATTTACCATATTATCCTCATTTAATTAATAATTTCAATTCTTAATGTTTGAATTAACCAAGAGCATTTTCTGGTATTTTGAATGTTTCACCATTCTCTATCTTTTGCTTTATATATAGAGATAAATAGTATAGCCGCGCGGCTTGACTGGGGTCCTTTTTTAATTCTTTTTTTATAAATTGTATAGCCACGCGTCTATACTTTTTAGGGCTAACATCATTTTACCCCTTCCAGGTTTGGGGTCATTCTTGAAATGGGGCCATAGAATTTCAATTTTGTCAATTTACTCCTTAATGTTTTAAAATTCGACCAATTTGCACGTTTCGTCAGTTTGTACATTTGGCCTTCTGTTAAATGATGATGTGGAAAAAGCAGGGTCCACTTTTTTGGCTTAGGTGTAATTAAATATTAAGAAATTATATTAGTTTCTTATTTTTTTATTTTTTTGACAGACCCACCCCCTTCTCCCTCATCCCGACCAAACCCCCCAAACCCTTTTCCCTCATCCTGACCCCTTCCCCCTCATACAGCTACTGCAATTACTAGAAGAAACCTCAGAATTACTCACAGTGACACCATGATCAACAACTGCCTTCAAGGCCACCAATCCGCCATTATCTTCTTCATTAGTATCTTTAGCCTTAGGCATATGTATTTGCCTCTTTACACTCATCTTCATTTGTTGACCCAAAACCCAAACTGGATGGGAATTGGAATTGGAATTGGAATTGTAGGAACTCGTACACTTGAAAGAAAGGGTGGGATTGGGTTTTGTAGAGATCTTGTAGTTGCGATTCTTCAAAGAATTCTGATTAGGTTTTAAATCTTCAAGCCTCATTATCACCAAACCAATTGAATTAACAATTATCAATAGAAAAAGACAGAAAGATTGATTTCAACAAGAAAGTTGAATGATTTTGTTTCTGCCAAAGTGGGTTTTAGCTAAGCATGTGATTGATTTTGAAGGGTTTGTTGTATAATATGAGAATCAAAATGAAATGAGAGAGAGAGAGAGATAAGGGGTTACCAGATTCCGACGAAGTGAGATAGGAGAGAGAAAGGAAATATAGGTTTTTATTTTTATTTTAATCTATCAAAATAAAATAAATATGATTTCTTAATATTTAATTATACCTAAGCCAAAAAAGTGGACCCTGTGTTTGCCATGTCATACTGACAGAACGTGTAAATTGGTCGAATTTTAAAACGTTAGGGCGTAAATTGACAAAATTGAAACTCTGTGGCCCATTTCAAGAATGACCTCAAACCTGGAGGGGGTAAAATGATGATAGCCCTACTCTTTACATATATATAGGGCAAAATTGTAGCAATGGTCCCTGGACTAAGCCTCAACTTTACTTTTCGTCCCTCACATTGCTAAATTGTTACCGTGGTATTTTAATTATGCCTCCAGTTTTAGAAATCGTCATTTCCGTCATCTCAGTCAACTTTTCTGTTTAATTTGATGACATGGCATGGACAAATTCTACTTGGCATGGGCAAAAATGTTGTTTCACACAAAACTTTTTAAAAAATAAATCTCATCTCATATCATCTCTCTCTCTCTCTCATTTCTTCTTTTCCCCACCTCCACCAGATTTCTTCCCCAATTTCTTATTTCCCCTCTGGCACAGATTAGATTGGCTGAATTTAAATTTCATGCAATCAACTTCTTGTGGCCTTGGTCTTGCTTAGTGTCTAGTCTTACCTGTTGATATTTATTATTGCCAATTGTTGTTGTCTGCCTACCGTTGGGTTTACTATTTTATTCTACATGTACATCACTAGGTGGTAGACTATTGTTTGG
>NC_034015.1:9852765-9854265 GCF_000346465.2 Prunus persica
TTTAAAATTAATGAAAAGACAAATATGTCCTCATTTTTAACGGAAAAGTTGACTCAGATGACGGAAATGACAATTTCAGAAAAGTGGAGGTATAATTAAAGTACCACGGTAACAATTTAGCAAGTAAAGTAAAGTTGGGGCATAGTCCAGGGACCATTGCTACAATTTAGCCTATATATAGTGATCTTTAAATAAAAAAAATTATTTTTTTCCCAATTTTTGTTTATTGATAAGAGTAGTTTAGAACATTATCCATTACTACTAGACCATTACCCGAGTCTGTTGTTCCTTTTTCAGTTTTACTTTTGCAAAGTTATTACTCGTATAAAGAATTTAGCATTTTTCATGTTTAGTACTCATATTTTACACATACATATTTATTTTTCATGTTTAATACACTTTTGTTTTTAACAAAATTTTCAATAATACACATAAAATTCATGTATTATACACAAAATACTCACATATTATTGAATAAAAATAAAATTTATTAAGTAAATAATAATTAAAACATAACTACTAATTACAGTAATTCAAAAAGAGAAATTCAGATTATGCTATTCAATGGGTATAGCTGCACGGCTATACTTTCGAAAAAAATTCTATTTGTAGAGTAATTCTAGTTATAATTGAATTTCAAACAAAAAAATAACACCTTTGTCCAAAGCCAATTTCAAACGAAAAAATAAACTCCAATAAATATATACCTTTCACCTACGTAACTAGTAAACAATCAAATAATAATAACCTGCATAATCTTCATACGATTAAATATATAATCTTCATACTACCAAAAAAGAAATATATAATCTCCACAAAAGTCTTTATCCATGACCGTACTTTGTTTTGTGATGAATGTGAAGAGATAAGATAGAAGAAGATAGATAGATGAATAGATAGAATGACTTTCACAGCACAAGGCGTTGCTGTTGCTTCTGGGAGATTGTGTCTGCAACGCTAACGTGAAAAAAGAAGTTGGAGCGTCTTGGAACTTCTTAGTGTGAGTTTTTTTTTAATTTTTTTAAAATTTTTTTTTTAAAGGTGTTTTGGAATTATGGTAAAGTGATAAAGGTATTTTTGGAAGTTATTAAGGGCATGTTTACATATCAGTAATGGGTATGGGAGGAAATGGAATGATTTCCATTCCCGACTTCCCCTGCGTTTACTTGCAATCAGGAATGAAAAAATAAGTGGGCCCCACCTCAAAATCCTTAATCACATCCCCTCAGAACTATGTATCAGATCAACTATGGGGAGTAGTCAGTACAATTCTCATTCCTATTTTCTCTTAGTAACTTCCAAAAATACCATTACCACTTTACCATAACACTCCAAACCCTAAAAAAAATAAAAACTCATGCCAAGAGACGCTCAAACCCTAAAAAAAATAATAACTCATTTCCAAGAAGTTCCATGTATTTAATGTATGAAGATTATGCATGTTATTATTATTTGATTGTTTACTAGTTACGTAGGTGAAACATATATATTTATTGGAGA
>NC_034015.1:9854688-9921758 GCF_000346465.2 Prunus persica
CGATTTTTATAAATTCTTAGATTCCTTACTTTTTCTATTATTGATACATAAACATGCCCTAAGAGAAAACAGGAATGGGAATCGTATCGACTACTCCCCCTTAGTTGATCTGATACTTAGTTCTGAAGGGACGTGATTACGGATTTTGAGGTGGGGCCCACTTATTTTTTCATTCCTGATTGCAAGTAAACACAGGGGAAGTCAGGAATGGAAATCATTCTCTTTCCTCCCATACCCATTACTGATACGTAAACATGCCCTGAAAGTAATTTGACTACTTTCACTATCATTCTCATCCTGCATTGTCTCTTGCTTTGGTTCGGAATAAACCCCATTGTTTTCAGATGCAGGTCCTTCACCAGTCTCCTTGACTTCAGGAACTTCCTGAGATCCATCTGTTTCAGAGAAAGCATTTTCACTTTTTGCTTCAGCTGCAATGCGCAAGTACCCAGTTTCAGATTCACAAGAACAAAGACGAAGTGAAATCGTCAAGAAAGCAACAGATCTGACGTTAGGGCTAGTGTGTTATGCTTAGGACTAATGGGGAGGGACATTGGAAAACATCACAAGCATTGGTTTTCACTTAGATCAATAGCCAAAAAAGAACTTGCACTTTGTTGGTATATCAGCCTTCCAAATTATCTTATATAACTCACAAGTAGGGTCAACTATGTTGTCTAACAGAGCAGAAAAATGAAAGCATTGGAGAGATATAAGTTACCATTCCATATATCTATCGAATTGAATTTTAAAAGCATCCCTACCACTAACTTAGACAACCAAAAGAAAGAACAATAACCCTCATTCAAGTTCCTTACAAATGATGTGTCTGAATTAAACACACCACCATCCAATCAAAAGGCCTCTCAACAATCCTAAAAAAGTTCATGGAAATAGTGAAAAGAATAAACGGCAATTGGTAATGAACCCAAGCGACTCAATTTTCACGTTATAATGTTTTTGTTAATAATCCAGAAATATTTTCAAAGATGATCCTCTATTGAAACCACAATTAAGAACATCAAACAACTTATTTAGTACACACCGCATGAGGTCAACATTTGATATGGAAGAGACAATATCCATATTCTTCCTAGATTGAGTCAAACAATATGGGTAGAATATTTTTCAGGTTCTATTTCATTCTCCAAAAGAAGGTATTTATAGTACAATGATGTAACTCTAGTAGGGTAAAACTAGGAAACAAGATAAAAACCTAATTCCACAACATCTGTACAAAAAGGAAAGAAATATAATCCTAATAAACTAGGAAATAAATATCCTAATTAATGTAGGATCTCGCTAACACTCCCCCTCAACTTGGAGCAAAGATGTTACGTATGCCCAACTTGTCAAGCGAGTTGAGAAAGACAGTAGTAGACACAGCTTTCGTAAGAACGTTTGCCAGTTGATACTCGGATGATATAAACGGAAAAGAAATAATTTCAGCATCCAACTTTTCTTTAACAAAATGTCGATCAACCTCCACGTACTTTGTACGATCATGTTGCATAGGATTATGCGCAATTGCAATTGCAGCTTTATTATCACAATACAAATCCATGGGTTTCTGGGGTCTAAACCCAAGATCTCTCAACAATCTTCTCAACCATAGTAATTCACACACACCTTGAGCTATCCCACGGTACTCGACCTCGGCACTAGACATAGACATCACTTTTTGCTTTTTACTCATCCAAGTAACAAGATTATTACCAACAAATATGAAATACCCAGACGTAGAACGTCTATTAGTAACTGAACCAGCCCAATCAGCATCCGTATACCCTTCCACATCTGTATGACCATACTTGTAAAACATTAACCCCTTTCCAGGAGTTACTTTCAGATACCTCAATATGCGTATCACAGCACCCATATGATCTTTACTAGGAGAATGCATAACCTGACTCACTACACTCACTGCATATGCAATATCAGGACGTGTATGAGATAAATAAATCAATTTCCCCACAAGTCGTTGATAACGCTCTTTATCTGTAGGGACTTGATCAGGATACAACCCCAACTTATGATTCTATTCACTAGGGGTATCAATTGGTTTACAATCTAACATTCCAGTCTCTGCAAGTAAATCAAAAATATACTTTCTTTGAGACAGAAAGATACCATGTTTAGATCTGGCAACTTTAATCCCAAGAAAGTACTTCAAATTATCCAATGACTTCATCTCAAACTCGGAAGCCAGATACTTATGAAGATTTTGCATTTCTGCCTGATCATCTCCAGTCACAATCATATCATCAACATAAATAATTAAAGCTGTCAATTTACCTTTATGACGCTTTAGAAACAAAGTATGGTCTGAGTTACTCTGCACATACCCAAATTTCTTCATAGATGCTGCAAATCTCCCGAACCACGCTCTTGGAGATTGCTTCAATCCATATAAAGACTTCCGCAGCTTACACACAACACCCTCCTTTGAGGTTACATGAATACCAGAAGGGAGATCCATGTAAATTTCCTCCTTGAGGTCACCATGTAGAAACACATTTTTGACATTGAATTGTAATAACGGTCAGTCGTGGTTAGCAGCCAGGGACAATAGTATATGCACAGTATTGAGCTTTGCTACTGGAGCAAAGGTCTCTAAATAATTAACTCCATAGGTCTGAGTATAACCCTTTGCTACCAATCTAGCCTTGTAACGGTCAATGGAACCATCAGCTTTATGCTTCAAAGTAAACACCCATCTGCATCCAACAACTTTCTTCCCTTGGGGCAAAGGAACTAAATCCCATGTTTTATTCTTGTTCAAGGCATCCATTTCAACATTCATGGTATCCATCCATTTGGGATTAAATAAAGCATCCTGCAACTTAGTTGGCACACATACACTAGATAATTGACACAAATATGATGCATATGACTTAGACAAACGATGAGTTGACACACAATGGCTAATGAGATATTTATACTTGGCATGTATATCAGGAGAATATTGTATTTTAGATTTCCCACGAGTGGTTCGTGGGGGTAACTGATAAGTTGACACAGATAGATCATTATAAATTACCTCACTTGATTCACTATCACGAGTAGATTAGGGCACTGGCAGGGCAGAGGGGGGTATTGCATCAAACTCATCCATACAAGAATCACTGTAATTATTTTCAGATACAGGCGACTAATCACTTGTTTCAGTGTGACCGGTCGTTTCGACACTGAGAGCACCTGCTTCTTCTCCAGATATGGGCGACTGGTCGAGTTCCAAAAGGCGATCAGTCATTTCTTCACAGGGACCACAAGTTTCATCTTCATATATGGGCGACCGATCACTTGCTTCAGTGCGACAAGTCGTTTCCTTCCTGAAAGTAGTATCTTCAAACACATCATTCTCCAATCCAAGACTCTCCAATTCTCTCCTCCTCTCCCCCTGAATTGGAGATGAATGAGAGACATAATAGGGCACTTCTTCAGGAAAGTCACGTCCAAAGTAATATGCACCTTCTGGGTAGGTGGATGATATCACTTAAAACCTTTCTGAGTAGAAGAGTAACCAATAAAAACACATCACAGAGCACAAGGATCAAGTTTACTCTGTTGATGAGAGTAGACATGAACATAGGCAACACATCCAAAAAATTTAGAGGGCAACTTGGAGACTGAGACAAGGGAAACATGGTCACTAAACACATCATGTGGAGTCTTGAAATTAAGAACCCGGCTAGGAGTACGATTAATCAAATATGCAGCAGATAAAACAGTATGCCCCCAAAGATGATGGGGAACGGACATGTCCAGCATAAGGAAGCGGGCAGCTTCAAGTAACTAACGATTCTTATGTTCAAACACACCATTCTACTGAGGAGTAAATGGAGTTGTCGTTTGGTGAATAATACCTTGAGCAAGGAAGAAAGATGCCAAAGTGTTATTCACATATTCACCTCCGTTATCAGTCCGGAATGCTTTGACCCGAGCATGAAACTGAGTAGACACCATAGTACAGAACTCTGGAAGGATGGAAGCAACATTATGTTTATTTTTCAGCAAAAAAACCCAAGTGAGTCGGGTACAATCATCAATAAATGTGACGAACCAACGAAATCCGTTCGAAGTAACGCGAGCCGGACCCTACACATCAGAATGCACTAAATCAAAAGGCTTTGCAGCTTTACTGTCACTCAAAGGAAACACAGTGAGATGACTCTTGGCCAAAATACATGTCTCACACTTAAAACTGGACTCATCACAAGAGTCGAATAAAGATGGAAACAGACGCTTAAGGTAGCCAAATGACCGGTGTCCTAAGCGACGATGCCATAACCAAATTTGTTGTTTGTCTTTGACACTGCAACTTTGAACAGTATTAACGACACGAGCACGAACTGGTGCAGAAGGCAATGTCAAATAATATAACCCCCCTATTAGTTTACCATGCCCAATCGTCTCGTGAGTCTTGAGATCCTGAAAAGAGCAATGTGTAGGATAGAAAGTAGCAGAAACATTAAGTGTATCAAGTAATCGACCAACAGATACAAGTTACAATTGATATTGGGAACTAGTAACGCACGAGATAAAGACAAAGTAGGAGTGAGAGAGATTGTACCCTCACCAGTAATTGGAGAGGGCAAGCCATTAGCACTAGTTATGTATGGGTCACGGGTGTTACTAGACAACTCATCAAAAAATTTAGCATCATAAGTCATATGATCGGAAGCACCAGTGTCAATTATCCAAGTATTAGAGCCAGTACCTGGAATAGAATCATAAACACACAAATTTGCAGAGGCAGCAATAACAGCACCAACAATGGAGTTATCACCCATGAGTGCAGCAGAAACTCAATAGATCACGGTAGAGTATACAACGGAACACAGCAGAGGCACAAATGCGGCAGATGCAAGAAGACAGGCATGAACACAGCAGAGTACACAGCGGAACACAGCAAAGGCACAAATACGGCAGATGCACGAACACATGAATGACACAAACACAGTAAAGGCACGAATACGACAACACAACACACAAACCCAGGAGGGCACACATGGCACAGATAGAAGAAAAAAAAAAGGGATAAAACACGGGTGGGCACAATACACAGGTCACTAGAAAAGTTGGCTCTGATGCCAAGTCAAATAATATGGGTATAATATTTTTCAGGTTCTATTTCATTCTCCAAAAGAAGGTAATTATAGTACAAGGATGTAACCCTAGTAGGGTCAAACTAGGAAATAAGATAAAAACCTAATTACACAATATCTGTACAAAAAGAAAAGAAATATAATTCTAATAAACTAGGAAATAAATATCCTAATTAAGCTAAGATCTCGCTAACAAATTGCACATGAAATCTAGTCATTATGTGACCTAGAAGGATAATTATCTTAAAGAAAAGCATTGCTATGTGATAATGTGTTAAAGATTAGCCAATGAATGTGTCAGAAAGTTAGCTTCCCGATGCACATGAACCAACTATAGATGTCGGCATTGAGAATGTAAAAACTGAATGTCCAGAACAAGTGATCCAATTCAGCATGCTATGGAAGCATGATCAGTGAGAATATTAACAAGGACGGTTTTCAACCAATCATGAATGTTTACTTAACTTACCTAAAATAGGTACTGGAATTATCTTCATTCATGACTTCTCCTGTGATTATTAACAAATGGGTGTTGGAAACATTCAGTTTCATGAATTTTTTTATCTATTTAATACGTTTACAATCACATATGGAATCAACAGGTATGTGAGTTCTACGCAAATTGGGGTGGGCGTCTACAAAGCCCAGCTGCCTATCAAAAACCCTACTAGCCCATCAATCAATTTCAGGCTTGCTTGCCTAGACTTCCCCAGCCAGAAGCCCAGTCTATTACGCAGGCTTCGCTTAGCTTATCCGTGAACCTCCCTTGTTGGGTTCTTCACCTGTGTTGTTGCCTTCTTCTTCAGTTGAATCAGTTGTTTGTTCTTTCAGTGACAGCCTCACATTCTCACTTATTTTCCCATTTTGGCATTTTCAACCCAATCTTTCAGCCTTGAATTGCTTCCAAAGGGCCAAAAGGTATTTCTTCTTTGACATCATAGTTTTCCTTTTTCTTTTTTTTTTCCTTCATGTTTATAGTCTCATTTCTTAGTTATAATCTCAAAGTGGGAATAAATTTTTCTTATCTATTTAATTTTGGGTATATATGTTATTTATACAGATATATATATCAGTGTCAGTTTCAATTTTCAGTGGAGTTTGAAGAAAAATTGGTCGAACTATAAATTTTTTTAAGGTTTCTGTTGAAAAAGCAAAATTAATTTTTTAAATAGTGGGCAGCTGCTTACTCTCTTTTCTCATAATAAAGTCCTCATTTCTAGTTTAAGTGTTACTTGATCTTAGTTGCTTAGTTCGAAACCAACACATCCCTTCTCCCAAGTTTTTGTTTTTGTTTTGAAGTCATAGATTAGATCATAAAAGGTTTGGTAATCAGGAACTCAGAGTTTGAGCTGAAATTTAAATTTACAAGTCTAATATAGACTATATAGGACATAAAGAGGAGTGAGAAATAAAGTTTTGTTTAGGAAATGGTGGTTTGGAGGAAGATTGGTTTGTGTGAGACTGAGAGATTGTCAATGTTTCTTAAAAGTCCATTCAGAATTATTTATGTAAAGAGTTCTTTGTAAATATGCAGTTGATGCCTTTCATGGATGATAAAGCGAGGAAGTTGCTTTGCTGATGCAACAGGGAGGAATTTGGGAGGATTATTTGAAGTGGATAGGATTATTTAGTCCTACAAATTTAGAGAACTGTATTGGATAACGCAAGTGCAAAGTTTTTCTTTTGTTATTTTATGTTTCCAGTTAAAAACCTGTAATCTTTTTTAGTACATCCCCACACCTCAATCCTCACTGAAACCACCAAATCAAACCCAAGCTGCCCCATTCTTTTGGTTGAGTTCTGTAGTTATGGTTTTTCAGTGGGTTTTAGTGTTGTTTGGGTTCTCTCTATTCATTAGACTACTTCCTTTCAGAATGTTGAGGTGCATTTTCTCTCTATTTTTTTTCTCTTTCCGAATGATAGAAATAACTGGTCCATATTGCATATATTACAAATTACTGGCCTTTCAAAACTTGTATATTCCTAGACAATAAACTCATGGGCTATTCTAATTTATCAGGAGTTATAGATGAGGTCTTGGATTTGTATTATTGAATCCATGATGTATTCTTTCATCACGCTTGTATTTCGTCCTGTTTACTTAGGAATCATTTGTGGAGCCCCCTTCAGTGGAAGATCAAGTCCAAGAGAGAGGGAGAGAAAGAGTCCAGCATCAATGAAGGCTGTAGTGATAACCACTCCAGGTGGACCGGAGGTCCTCCAACTACAAGAAGTTGAAGACCCAGAACTCAAAGGCGATGAGGTCCTAATAAAAGTTGAGGCCACGGCGCTGAACCGAGCCGACATTCTTCAGAGGAAGGGCATGTACCCACCACCCCCAGGTTCCAGCCCATACCTGGGTCTCGAATGTTCTGGAACCATTGAGGCCGTTGGGAAGCAAGTGTCACACTGGCAAGTCGGTGACGAGGTGTGTGCTCTTCTTAGCGGAGGAGGGTATGCTGAGAAGGTGGCTGTTCCAGCTGGACAAGTCCTTCTTGCTCCACCTGGTGTTTCTTTGCAGGATGCTGCTAGTTTTCCCGAGGTTTCATGCACTGTTTGGTCGACTGTGTTTATGATGAGTAGGCTATCTGCTGGTGAAACATTTTTGGTTCATGGGGGCTCCAGTGGAATTGGTACATTTGCAATTCAGATAGCTAAATACTGGGGAGCAAAGGTGTTTGTCACAGCAGGAAGTAAGGAAAAGTTAGCTTTTTGCAAGAATCTTGGAGCTGACGTATGCATCAATTACAAGACGGAGGATTTTGTTGCGCGGGTAAAGGAAGAAACGGGTGGCAAGGGTGTTGATGTTATCTTGGATATCATAGGGGCAGAGTACTTTCGGCGGAACCTTGACAGCTTAAGTTTTGATGGGAGGCTTTTTGTTATTGGGACGATGGGTGGTGCTGTTACAGAAATAGATCTTCGTGTTGTGCTTTCGAAGCGCCTTACCATCCAAGCTGCCGGCTTGCGATACAGAAGTCCAGAAAACAAAGCAGCGATTGTTAGGGAGGTGGAAAACAACGTGTGGCCTGCAATTGTGGCTGGCAAGGTGAAACCTGTGGTCTACAAGTATTTTCCATTATCTAAAGCAGCAGAGGCTCACCGGCTCATGGAAAGCAGCAAGCACATTGGAAAGATTCTGCTTCTTCCCTGATGATATGAATGTTAAGTATTTTCAACTCAAATAAACAACATGGTTCAGAGTCTTCAGACCTTGTGAGCAGCTGGGGTCTATCGTCTAGGATAATGTTTAATTTGCATAGCTTAAGTTGTTTAATACTCTTGTATTATGAGAATTAAATCAAGGTTAATGGATAAATTTCGGGATATTTTTAGGTTTGGTTTTAATGCGTTTGATTTAACTTTTAACATAATCTTGTGGTTGAGATTAATTTGGTCATGGCTGAAAAGAGCCTTACTCGAAAAATAAGGTGAGAATAAAGGTCATGGCTGGAACAAGATTTAACATGGCCACAACATATGTTGTTGAAGTTAGAACTAGGCTCTTAACACGAATAATGAATAATAAACATTAGTTACCCAAGTAGCCTGCAGAGAAAAGCTTTCAGCAGTACCATCCATGTTAGGTTTGTTATATCGTCTCTGTAAATTGAGAATAACTAATATTAATTGCAATCTGTAGTGAGATCAGCCTAAAATGAAATGATTAAGAGGCAGGAAGATACATTTCTACCATTGTAGCAGCACCAAACAACATTCCGTACGCCACAAGGATGGTCAGGTTCATCCCATCCTGGGATGCTAGTTTATGCAAAATATTCAGAACCGTGTACAATATTTGAACAGCTATCATGACGGCTATGGACTTCATTTTCTGAGAAGAAATCATCTTGGAAGATGTATGGACTTAGGAGAGGAAAGCAAGGTTAATTTCAACCTTCAACCAGGTTTTAATGATCATGTGTTACATCCCTTTTGTAATTGAAAACCTGATATTTGGAGAATTTTTTTGGAGTGGGTTGCAAAGGTTTTTTTTCTCTAGGATTTTACAATTATAATGTTTTTTTTTTTTCCTTCAGAAAACCAATATAATAACATTATGCAAATTCAATATCATTCTCGGGAACTCTCGTTATCCCAAACAATTATGGGAGCTTTATATTCACTATTTTCAACACTTGATACATAACCATGGTTTCATAAATACGAAGTAAAAAATTAACTATGATTATGTCTATGAACACGTGTCAAGTATTAAGGACGGTGAAAATACACCTTGGATTAAAGTGGTCAACAAAACATTGCCAAGTAAGAAATTGGAGAACTTAGTACATACAATAAGTTAGGAATTGGTTGGATCAACTACTAATTTTAAGGTAAGACCCATATATTGTTTGGTTGATTATGTCTAGTAATCGCAGAGAAGTCAGATATTGAAATAGTTTATTTTCTTCTCATACCCATTCCAATAAATAAACATGCCATTAATTATAACTTCTTATCTAATATGTTTAGAGATGATTTTATTTTCATAAAAATATAAGCGACAAGTTTCAATGTATAATCCCAATAAATTGCAAACCACAAGCAATTTCCCATTCCTTTATAATGGTCACAAGTATATAAAATACAAATGTATTACATATACAACCCCCCTTTTAACAAACTAAAAAAAAAAAAAAAAAAATAGTTGGGAAACCCCAAAATGAAATACATATGGAGCAAATAAAAGAATTTGACCTGCGTGCTGTCCATAAGACTATCATCTGTGATCACTACAAGAGCCAGCAGCAGTTAAGAAAGGAAAAATAAGATAAAAATCACTCTTTAGGCAGCATCTCAATCAATAACGATACTAACCACAACGCTATGTTCATCAAGAGCAAAGTGCTAGACAGAAATCCAGGCACCACCATCACGTACCAGAAAACCCACAATTACCCCCACAGAGAAGAATTGATCAAAATGAATGAATTGTAAGTTAGGAGGCAAATAAACACAGAAAAAGCACTCATTCTAACGAATTTTGGCCTCTAAAACAAATCAGCTTTCTTCTTCTGCATGTCTTGCTTCCATTTTGGCTGTCGATAGAATGCATCTTTCGTCATCCCAAATATGGTCTGAAACTCCTCATCTGATAGATAAGCCTGAAAACCAAACAGAGGAAATGTCACTATGATTTCAAAACATATACTGATGAAATGAAAAGATTCACAAAAGACCAACCTCTCTTCTCTTAAAATCAATGCCGGTTACTGGATTTTCCGATTTAGCCCTTAGTTGGTCATAACTGAAAGTACTTAGACTACTTTCACTATCAATCTCATCCTGCACTGTCTCTTGCTTTGGTTCTGAATCATCCCCATTGCTTTCAGATGCAGGTGCTTCACCAGTCTCCTTGACTTCAGGAACTTCCTGAGAACCATCTGTTTCAGAGAAAGCATTTTCACTTTTTGCTTCAGCTGCAAGTACCCAAGTGTAACAAAAGTTATACAGTTTCAGATTCACGAGAACAAAGACAAAGTCAAAATTGTCAAGAAGCAACAGATCTGAGGTTAGGACTAGCATCTATTATGCTTAGGACTAATTCCTAGTTTAAAAAAATTTACTGAAGAGAGAAGGAGGAGGGGGGGAGGAGAGCAGCATTGGAGAACATCACAAGCATTGATTTTCACTCTAGATCAATCGGCAAAAAAAGAGCTTGCACTTTGTTGGTATACAGCCTTTTAAATTATCTTATATAACTCAAAAGTAGGGGTCAACTATGTTGTCTAACAGAGAAGAAAATGATTTACAGGTCACCATTGTACGAAGTAGAAAGCATTGGAGAGATATAAGTCACAATTCCAGATATCTATCAAAATTGAATTTTAAAATAGCATCCCTACCACTAACTTGACAACCAAAAGAAAGAACAATAACCCTCATTCAATTTCCTTACAAATGATGTAAATACAGAATAAAACACACCGCCATTCAATCAAAAGGGAAAAAAAGAGAGAAAGAGTATGCTTAAGAGAGATGTATAACAACAATGAAACTCACCATGCAGGACTAGTGGCTTTTATTGGGGTCAGCATAAAAGAAATTACAGAAAGAACCATTCTCTAACATGCATAGAATTTCATGTAGGTAATCAGAAGTATTTCTTCTTTCCTTACCAGAAGCACTAGTTTCTGAGGGAGGACTTTGCACAGGAGAGGCATCGGGTGTTAGCTTAGTCTTTTCAGCTTTAAGAACATTTGAAAGCGCAGCAACTGCTGCAGCTCTTTGTGATCCTTGACCTGTTGCAGAAGGCTTGGGAAGAGAAGGTTTGGTTCCAGAGGATGAACTAAATGCAGAAGATAAAGCAGCTAAAGCTTCTGCTCTTTGCCTTGGTCCTCCTTCACTCGATCCATTGGACTTATCCTGGCCCTGTGATTGCATGGAAGTTGAATTATTGAATATGAGGCCTTGGAACACATTCCAAACCATCATCATGTAACAGACAATCTTATTGAGCATGGATCATAAAAGAATATAAAAACAAAGAGGTGCTGAGAAACAAAAACAATAAAGCAAGACTAGTATTGATTCATGGAACGAACTACTGGCACAACCAATTTTAATTACCGTATGGGATGATTTTCCGGAGGATGGATTGAATGCAGATGATAAAGCAGCTAAGGCTTCAGCTCTTTGCCTTGGTCCTCCTTGATTCCCACTGGACTTGTCCTGGGTCAGCAACAGGGATCCTTTCTCCGTGAATTACAGAAGGATAATATAATGGTAATGCTAAAAAAAATTAAGAAATTTGATAGATTTCTACCCTTAATGTAGTTAAATCATTTCAAACTGTTATAAATAAAACATGATTTCAGTAATCAACTTGTAATTTGAGAAGTTCCAATAGAGTGAGCTGAGCACATGAGATGTGTCTACAAACTCACCACTTCAATCATCATTCCAGAACCCTAAACCCCACCCCCTCCAAATGGGCTGCTTGGGTCCAAAAAAATGAGGAAGAAAACGAAAGCTTGAAGCCTTAGAGTATTCCACTTCCTTACCATATTGCAACTTTATAATACCCAGAGGTATTTAGCATGGTTAACAGAGATTTATTGTTTTTTTCTTTTAGTTTAATAGATTGAAGAGGTGCTGGTAGGAATATTGAATTATGAGGTGAACCCCCAGAACTGTATAGCCTATGTTTTTTATTTATTGAAGGACTATGAATGGGGTTGCGAGAATCTTTAGACATAATATGGTCATGGATCCCTTGTATATACTAGACAATTTATTACAACGCATTTTGCACAAACGTATCAGAGGAGATTACACCGCAACATGTTTGATAATATAGATTGCTTACCTCCACAGCATGGCCAATCCCAAAGAGAATTGACACCTTCTTTTGGAATGAGTTTCCTTGAACCTACAGTTTAGTATACATATTGTAAGGAAAATATATATAGAACACACTAGAATAATCAATCCATAATAAATTACTTTGAACTAAAGCAGTTAATATCCACAGCCTTTTTAAACACATTACCCCATTTTCCTTTACAGTTTACTAATCAAAGTAATTCTTACATCACAAACTAATTTGGACACTCTGCCTCTAACACATATAACCAAAATTCTGGCATCACAAATGCACTACCAAGAGTTACAGAATCTAATCGCACTTTAGATGATCCCTAACACAATTATTCCACTGAAGAATGAAGTAGATCACCACCAGTTACCACAATGAGAATTTAATCAACACTACGTTATCCAGAAAAAAGAAAAAAGACAAAAAAAGAGCATTGATCGACTAGTATGTTATTACAAAATTACAGTTCTGCTCTTTTTTCTTTTCTTTGAGAAGATAGACTTCTACATAAATACCTCTATATTTATAAGTCATGATATTCTACTATAGATGCTTCAAAGTCACTATACTTTCACCATGAACTCTTTGAATCAACTTCCTGATATTACCGTAATGATCCCTAAAACAATTATCTTCCCATCTAGGCAGTTTATCACTTCCCTCGTTTTTGAGATTTGAACTTTTAATTATCATTTTCTGCATTCTGCACATGCTTCCAACATTTGATTTGGTTCTAGATCAAAAGACTAGTGTATCTCAACTAATGGGTTAAAATGAAGAGAAAAGGTAAAAATCCTTCCAAATTACAAAAAACATTGTTACATTGAACTTAATGTGTTTCGTTATTCCCTACTTCACACTAAGAATTCCTTAAAATTTATCTATATGGGTATATTGCACGCACTGCATAGATCTCAACCTTGCATGCACATGGTGAAATAAATTTTTTTCTTAGTGCTATTGAAAAAAAAAAAACCACAATCCTACCAAAAAAAAAGAAAAAAGAAAAGAGGATTAATGGTATAATATAAAAAGAGGATTAATGGTATAATATAACTTCAGGAGTGGGAACACATCTTGCAGGATATAGAGGGCCCATTGAGTCACTGACTGGCCATGTATATATATATATATATATATATATAGAGAGAGAGAGAGAGAGAGAGAGAGAGAGAGAGAGAGAGAGAGAGAGTCTGTTGTTTTAGGACATACAGTGGCTTTTGCATGATCCCATGCAAAGTATATTGTGAAGAAGCGAGGTTCATTTCCTTCAGTAACTTTATATAATGGTACATTATGAGGCAGCCCCTCGAGAGATGCCGCCATCGCTATGTATTTCTGCACAAATCTTTTTATAATGAATGAATAATGCAACAAAAGGAAACATGTGAAAAATGTTAATATTAAGGCATACCTTGCCAATTTCAAAAGCATTTTGCTTTTCTTTCAAGTCTACACATTGACCAACCCAAACAAACACTTCAGCATGCGTGTCAAGTATAAGGATATCCTCTGTCAACAGATCATCTTGAGTAAAGTTGTAAATTTCTTCCACCTGTTGAATTAAATACAGAAAAAGATCAGAAGCCAGTAAAAAAAAAAAGAAAAAAAAAAAGAAGGAAATTTCAATTACTCTTAAAAAGGTCATATAACTCACCTGAAACTTTCCTGGGGAATCCACATGGAAACGGGAACAATCAAAATAAACACAGTTAGAACGGAACTAGCTTTACAAACAAATTATCCAACTTAGACATCATTTTATGTCAAATGTAAATTCAACAAAGAGGAAAGCTTAAAGTAGCATTTTATTATTAGCAGAAGTTTCCACCTTTGTTGAATGAGAATGTGAATAGGTGGGGATCTCTGACAATCTCCTGAGAAACTTTATTACTGGTGTAACTTTGTTTCCCTCCTAGAGCAAACCAGAAGGCTGAGCTCTCAGTTCCCTCTTTAGCATGTTTTAAAGTGACTCCTGGCTGTATTAGCAAGGCGCATAAGGCCAAATAGAAAAACAGAGCATCTTTTGGCAAAACAAAAAATGAAAAAAAAAGAAAGAAAAACAATGCATATAAGGCAACACTGGAAATTCAAGGTCTGTGATTATTCAACGACTATTGAGAAACTGCATAAGCATACATACAAAATAGTGTCAATCCAACGTATAACATCTATCATGTACATTCCTAATCAATTTTACTTTGACGATTATCTTATTCTTGTACAAGTGGAAACAATGTCAGTCCTCAGTATAACATTGTTAATTAAAACCTGACTAAAATATTTTACCAAGCCTACTTGGATAACTCTTCTGAATGATGAATCTACAATAATTTCATAGGCAGATAATGTTACATAAGATCCAGAGAGAGTAGAATACTTTATAAGAGTATACAGTGGCGGTTCCAGGATTCGAAAGCCGACTGGGCAAAACTTATATAATAAACTTGATGAAATGAGTGAATTTCATTAATAAACATAAAAAGATTACATAGTGAGGGGAGACGTAATAAGCCTTACCCTCAAATGCATTTATATTTACAAATACAAAAACTAAAATAAAAACCAAAATAAAAAAATAGAAAAAAAAATTTTATTTCACATTAAAGAGAGATAAAATAGGGGACTACATTAATTTTAAAAAAGCCACGTTTATATCGAGAGAAATGGGAAGGAAGAAAATTGGCGGAGCTAGTTTTTTTTTTAACGAGTTGTGACCTCATTTCTCCCCTTGTTTCCTTTTATAAACGTCTATTAGGACATCAGTTTTTGGCTTTCTACCTCGAGCTCCATAGCCCTATCAATCATGTTCCGTAATTTCTGAAATAGCTATCTATGTGCGAGACAAAAAAATTTAATAATCATAAGTAATGTAGGTAATATTTTTCTAACAAAAAGAGAGAAGGAAAAGGAAGAAAATAAGAAAGGGAGAGAAGAAGAGAGAAAGGAGAGAAGATAGAAGAAAAAGAACGGAAAAAAAATAATAAAAGAGGAGAGATGAGAGAAGGAAAAGAAAGAAAAAAAAAGAGAGGGAGAGAAGAGACAAGGAAAAGAACGAAAAAAGAGAGATAGAGAGGAGAGTGTAGGTAATATTTTTTTTTAACAAAAATTTGGACTGGGCAAAAGAGGAGAGATGAGAGAGAAGAGTGTGGGTAATATTTTTTTAACACAAATTTCAGCCGGGCATGAACCCAGCCTGCCATAGGCTAGAACCGCCACTGAGAGTATACCTTCAAAAATTCTGCGAGTTTTGCTAATAATTGTTGCTGCTCAATGGTGCATTGATTTCCATTCCAAGCGAAAATTGAGGAGCCAGATTGCAGAAGGAAACACTCGGTAGAATTCAATGATGCTGCCACCTAAACAAAAATGACATCTATATTACACATATTGACAACAAGCAGAGATTATTCAGAAAGAGCAAAAAGTATGAAGATGATGTCCAGCAGTGGAAGAAGTCCACCAACTAAACATAGCAAAGAAAACATTCTATCAGAAGCATGTAGTTTCATCTTAACCTTCCTACTACATATAACAATCACAGGAAACACATGCCAAAAGAATTCAACTGCAGCCACCTAATCAGATGTAGAATTTTTGGACCATTATTCCACTCCAGCTTCAATATTTTTCTCTCACTTGCCCAATTACAGCATGTTAAATCCATTATGTAAATTCCTTTAGTGACTTCATCCTTAAACCTGAATTAATAAAAAGCTTAATATTTGAATGTTACAAACTTATAATTCATTGACAGTGCAAGACACAAAACCCAAACCTTCTCAAAAAAATAAAAATAAATAAAAAATGAAAAAAACCCAACCCATAATTTAAAATTAACTTGAAAATAGAAATTCATATTCACTTTGTTAAATTATAAATGACCAACCAAGACTAGCTTCGAAAGGGAAACTGAAGAATAGGAAACAATATGCTTAAAGGAAATCAAAAGAAAAAAGTGAAAACAATCCCATTGAATATTTCTCTCAAATAATGCAATCTGCACCTTAGAAAATTTTAAAGAAAGCATACTAGTAGTAATCAGATAAATTTTTCTACATTGGGAGTGCAAGGGTAATTTGTAGCCAGTTTTTTCTGTTTTTTTGGCTTTTATAGTTTTAGTATGCATGACATATGTGAAACCCGCTACATTTTGTTGCATTGAGTCCTCCCCACCTAACCAGCAATGAAGTTAGCTAAGCAATGTTATAAAGTAAGTTGCTTATCACTATCTGAAGTCACTCCCCAAAAATTTGTGAAGAATTCCCTAGGTCATTGGAATGTGTATTGTCATGTAGGATAAGTGATTACAACATATAAATTCATTCATACCGCATCAACTTGCACTGTTTTATTGTTATGAACGGAAGTTCCAGATAACCGAAAGAGTGCAACACAATCCTCTGTATAAGTCTCATCCGTCAAACCTTTCTCCTCAACATGTTTTTTGTAAGCAGAGCTCAAGCCACCCTGAAGTGGAAGTCAATCAAATTAAAAGGATAAAACTAAACCATTTTGGTATGAATATGGATTCCTAATATGAAAGAGAAGTTTTTTCACAAGACTAAACAGTATACCTTCAGGACCACCATAGGCTGAAAGAGTGCTACTAACTGTGGTGGCTCTTTTCCTTGAAATAAGTGACCCTGCAAGAAGCCCCTGTTATATGCAAGTCCAAAAGACATATTTTCCAACATGACTACAGATAATACGATACCTGAACTGGTCTTCCCTTCAGTGAGTTGGACATCGTGTTAGCCAAATGAGAAGCAATTTTCTGGTCCTCCTGAAATGGGTTATATAACAAAAATCTTTAGCAGTAATGCTAAGGTTTCTCAATGGAGCACAGAAAAAAATGTAGAATGCCACTTTCACAATAAAAGGAAAATTAAGATGAAAAAATGAAAAATAATTGGACTGGAAACAAGGCCATGACTAGTCCTATTTATGGTCAAAACTAGTGTTTGACCATGAATAGCTTGACAAAAGAGGAGAACAAACACAGAGCCTAGACCAACAATCCCAACATTGCTGTACTAAATCTTTCACGATGGTGAAATCCCTTCCAGAATATACAAACCACACTTAAACAAGAATATCAACATTGCTTTACTAAATCTTTCAGGATAGTGAATTACCTCAATACTGTCCTTTCCAAACCAACAGCACAAAAAGTAATCTTCTTTTCTATCACCAGAGTGGTACGTGTAAAGAATGATGTAGCAATCTCCACTATAAAATTTACCAATATCCTCCTTAGGCAAAGGAGTTTTGGCACCACCATTGATAAACCATACCTGAAAAAACCAAACATCCAATATTCCAAAATATCAACAAAGAAACCTAATTAAATAAGTTATTACTAGAGGCATGAAAAATATACTAGACCTCCATCTTTCCACCTCCTTCAAGCAAAGGTGGGACCTCCTCAGTTACGGGAGCACTTTTTGCAATGCCCTTTAGACCAACGCCTTGTTGCTTCAGCAAAGCTAGCAGACCATAAATATACAATAGTAAATAAAGCTAACCAGAAAGTATTATTATGTACTTTACAAATGAGTTCATAATTACCTGCTACTTTTCCTCTTCCCTCCTCAGTACCAGAAGTTGCTGATCCTGATGGCCAAGAATCGAAGTTGGACTTGAATGAATGTGTCTCATAACCTTGAATAACCCGGGTTATTCGTGTTGATTTTGGTCTGTTCTGACTAGCAAGAAATTCCTAGGAAAAAATTTAGAGTTATATTTACATGTATCACTGTAAATGCATATGCTCACCAGCATGAAGAAACAGATGCATGTCACTACCTCAGCTGTTTGGCTAACAGCTTTTCTGTCCTCCACTTGTGTCACCCGGCCAACCCAAACAAATACCTCAGAACCACAGTCCAGTAAGTAGCATTTGTTGTTTTCAAGCAAGGATTTGGACAGTTCACCTTCTACAGCCTTCACTTCACCACCAGTTATGCTTCAAAAACCAGTTATTACAAGTTAGAACTTTATGAGGATAATACCAATGTTTAACATATTGGCTGATATCTTCGTTTTTCAGCACACCGAAACTTGGTGGAAAGCAAACCCTTCCACATTTTCCCCAAAATTCGGTAACATAACAGTGAAATTTTTGTTTTTGACTGTCAGTGGAAACTGAGGTTTCTTTACCTTAAACTTCAGTTTCCTCAATATATACCGACATTTCCACTAGAACTTCCTTCAAGTGAAAATTATATGCACTAAGGTAATAATAATAATAATATAACTATATGAATTCTTGGTCCAGTCAACATCTCAGGCTCTGAAAAGGAACCAACTAGAGTTTTGACAAGTGTTAACAACAACAAGGGGAAGAGGGAAAGAGGGTTAAAGAGAGATCCTTCTCTCTAGAATCCAGCACTATCTCCCCACCCAACCTTTTCCAGCCTCCATGCTGATGAATCTTGAGCCACAGCTTCTCATAGTGCACCATTCCATACAACAAACTCTCTTCCAAATTCTAACCCCCTTCCGCCTCAATCCTTATCTCCCAAACACTTCCCCCTCCAGGTGTTCCCTCTACTACCCATTATTCCCCTTCCCAAAAGAATCAATATGAGGCTCTTGCAGAAACAATTAGATATTATGTGAAGCATGAGGACTTATAGCAAGACTGAGTCCAGAAACAAGTGTGAGGGAAAATTAAGATAATCTCACTGTTTTGAGTTTGTAGATCAGAATATACTTCCTATGCACACCTACCACATGCAAATGCAAACACATCCAAAGGGCACACTTCACAGACATGTGAAAGTGCACTGAGTGTGTGTGTGTGTGTGTGTGTGTGTGTGTGTGTGTGTGTGTGTGTGTGTGTGAGAGAGAGAGAGAGAGAGAGAGAGAGAGAGAGAGAGAGAATTTACCATTTACTAAAGAATCGACACTTTAGACAAAGAAAGTAACGGAATATGAGAATACCTATAAAGTACAGGAGGAGTGGCCTCTGGCACTACATCATCTTCAGTGGTTACCTTCTTTCCAATCGGAGCAAAACCGCCCATTAGGACCCAGAACTCACCAGAGTCGGACTCTGTATCTAGCTTCCCATCATCTGGCATGGTGAACATAATTTTCAACAAATGAAATAAGTAACTGGTGAGAATGGGCAGCACAGATAGTACACATGTAAGGTAACAATTCTGGTTGGATAAAGCAGGCTTTTCCAATACCAGAGGAAAAGGCAACACAGTGAGAGTTGTGTGGGCTTGTATATATACAGAGATATACCGTATATGCACTTACCAACTATTGCAACATCACAGGTCCCATCGTGATACTTTTCCTTCAAAAACTGGATTACTTCCAAAGCCTTCGCCCTTTCCTGGATATTGGAATTTGCTCCATTGAACTGAAAGACCTTATTCTCAGTGTCCAGGATGAACACATCATCATGATTCAGTGAAGAACGCGCAAAAGGAACCTACAGAATTAAAATGCAAGGTGAATTCACTTTAACCTCCAGCAGAATTACATCGAAGAAACTTAATTGACCTCTAAACTCGCATGTAAGCAGAACAGGATACCTGCTTCATTCTAACAACTCGTTTTCCTTTGCAAATATACAATCGAGTTTCAAATTCTTCTTCCTCAACCTTTGTAAATCCAGATGCAATACCCCCCTCCAATGGTATAATGCAAGGTTTGAAGTATGACAAAAATTTGTCAGATTCATGGCCTTGAATTTCTCTATGTTGCACTGCACGTCCTCCAAGAACTGCATCTAGTTCAACAGTTTTAATAGCTGCTGTCCCAGCTTCATCCTACAGTAAGAAGTCACGACATAAAGCAACCATATTTTCAAGTCAGCTCTTGCTCCTATATATAATATACCAAAAAGTCGAGTCATGTTCAAGCTTTATGCATGTGTGCGTCACACACACACAGAGAAACACACCTGACTTGTATCTTTCCCAATCCAGAAGTGTATGTCATAGAGATAAGCACCTCCTTTGTTTTGTGTTGTCTACAAAATGACACATAAGCGAGTGAAAACATATGAATGAAAAAAGCCTCCTTGAAGGAAATCTAAAGTTGAATCTGTCCTTTACCCATTCCTCATCTTCCCCTTCCCCCTTCCTTACCCTCCTTCCCCTTTCTTAAGGTGGAACATGCAAAAAATGGCAGTGGATAAAAGTATTGGTAGAGAGCAAAAATGTGCACCGTACTTTTATTAAACCTTTTAAACCCCAGAGCAGGAGCTGATTTCATAATTTTCACTCGAGTAAATTGGGTGAACAAAAATGCTATTCAATCATGATATCAACTTATCATTCACCCCAAGACAAATTGAACTTGTGCATTTCCCAAAATAAAAATGTTACACTGACAAATTTAGTTTTTATTTCAGCATTCTTGCAAGGAAAAATAAAACATAAATAGTGGCATTGAAAATAATTAAAGAGTGAAAATTTGAAGACAAACCTGCAAGACTATATAAGAATCCCCCGTATAGAATTTTCCATGTTCAGATTTTGGCAAAGGAACTGGCTGGAAATTCTCAATTCGCCAAATTTCAGTCCCTCTAATATATGTTAAGTTTGAGAACCTCAAATAACATGTTTAAGATATTTAAAATTACATATGCCCAAAACTGACACCAAGTACAACCTACTTTAACTTTTTGTCTATAAGAACAAAACCTTGACTCAACTATATGGGATCAGCTACATGAAACTTGGCCTCAATTCCATTATATTTTAGGTCATATTTCATTTTAAGCCACTATCACTTTTCTGTTGTGGAAGTAAAATAGTAAGATGTTTGTTTGTCTCATTTGTTATAGCGTTTAGAAAGAACCGTCTCCCAGACTCATTTTTATTGAGTCACCATCTATGATAAAAAGGATACACTCTTTGACCCGCTCCCTGAAACGCTGGATCCAAAGCTTTTGCAGAGCTAGACATTGCCTGAAATCCTTTGTAAGAATGTTACTTTCAAGAAAGGCAGAATTTCTTTGAATTGAGTATCTAGAAATTCCAAAAGAGTTCACTGCAGGAACAAAAAACAAAAAACAATGAAAAAAAAATATTAACTAAAGGTGCAAGGTCTGAGACTTAGGAGCTTCCAAAATTAAACTACTAAGTTTCCTGATTTTTCAAGAATAGTATAAAGATCAGCATTGATGCTCAAATCAAAAGTTAGATAGAGATGCTTCAATAATTCTTATCACTGGTACAAATATCAGCATTGAGACTCAAAGCAGAACTTCAATGGAGAAGCACCAATAAATCTCAGCTCTATGAGAATATCATATGTTTAAATTGCCAGCACTTACCACATCTCACCTTACTATATATCTCATAAAGCTAAACTAACAACTTGTTTTCGTATACAAATAACTTCACATCAGACTGGCACAAGTGCTTGCTAGAAGAGAGAACGAAGGTCAAGTGCTGCACTGTATTTGGAATTTGGTTGTCTAACTTGATCAGTATGGCTCAGTCTTTTTATATCAAGGTCTAGCTTATGTTTTTCCCATTGAACCTTGGATCTGATTTTCAAGATACTCCACTTGAGATATTCAGATATGAAAGAGGAAATCAAGTTGGACTTTGAAACATTTTATAGCCTCCCCTTCCCTGACTGATTTCTCAAGTGAGATATTTCCAAAGGCATTTCCCGATAACATTATTTTCATGGACTCCCCTTCCTTGGACTATTTCTCAAATAAAATATTTCAAAAGGCATTTCCCAATCGCATTAGTATCACAGGCTTCTCTTCCAGAGGCATTTCCCAATCACATTAGGTCGTATCTGACTCTCATAAGGGACTCATTGCTTACATCTCTTGCTTCTCATATAGCTGGAATTTGGTCCACATACGCTTTCAAAATACTTAGAACACCTCTGCTCATTTTACGCAAGACCTTCCTCTTCAAAATTTGTCCCTAGTAACTTCTTTTAATGGATAACCTTCCATTCATAGTGATACAAATACCTAAATTCCACCCTGTTTGCTGCCTTGACCATATTTCTCGAAATATGTCCCCTTTTTTCACCATTCTTTTTCATAGTACTTCAGCCACAGATCATGCTGTCCTAAGATTTCCCCATCTTTCAATCTACTCGTTGGTGCCACAAGTGGAGCCCCGAATTAACCTAAAAATACTCCTTGAAATTACTATATAGATGTTACTATCTTTGTATAATAATGAAACTAGTTTTGACATGTAAGTGCGGTCCTTCCTATGAAGTTCACACTTAGATGATCATGAATTAATTTTATATACTCCTATGGGAAAAGCTTCTAGATGACAAGTTTCGCCTCAAAGTTGGTCCTATCGTTCTAATATAAGTTTATGTTCATATATATATATATATATAAATCATATTGGATTACAATATATTTTCTATCTGTTTTGCCCATACAACTTGGAGCACAAACCTATTCAAACCATTGGCTTCAAGTACACACAAATACTGAAGAATCATTGGTAAATTCTCAGCCAACAACGGTCATCTAATCCAACTCAGCTCCTCTTCTTGTTTATCTAAATAACAAAAATTTGATATTTTGAAATAGGGTGTATATAATCCATCCATGAAACATCTGCTAGTTGTATAGATGCCATAGAAATAAGTCTGAAACCTTGTATCTAATTACCGAAACCACTAATGAGAAGAATCCTCAATCTTGTCTCGATCATACCATTCCTGAATCCAACTCAACAAGAACACACAGAAAATAGCTTCCCAGATTTCAAAGTCCTTCCAGTATTCCAACAAATGAAAAAGTACCCAATAACTGAAATGTAACTGTGATCAACATGACAACAGTAATGGCAATAGGACAGCCAACTAAATTAGTATCAAATCCAAATCAACATTTTTTAGCAGATATACTACATAAGACTGATCAGGAACGTGCCTGATTATACAATGGCAAAATGGAGTGAGATTAAAGTAAAGTTTTACCATATGAAAGAATCCAGATAATGTTTCATCAAAAGGCATTGACATTAGTTTACATACCGAGCTAATCATTAAGATCTTCTAGTCAATCCCTTACTCAATCATCTCAATTGAACCGATTCAAGCTCTTGACGAATTCAAATCAAGAAAAATTCATGAAAAGAAAAGGTGAGATAAAACAATACCAACAAGCCCAGATGATCAAACAAGTAACAAGCAATCAAGAGGGAGAAAAACCAACATGGTCCATCAGATCAAATGTTCACAACACATACATAAATAAACGAAAACAATCAGAACCCATTAAATTTAATACAAAACCGTAAAGACCCAGATAACAAAAAATGAAAATTGCTAACAAAATAAGCATGAGAGCAGAACTGGAAGAATTGTGAAAAACATAGAGATCCAGATAACATACAGCAAAATTGGTATTGATGGAGCTGAAAAGAATATGAAAACTGAGGAAGTGATCGATCAGAGAGAGAATTGACGTACCTGAAATGGGATCTCTGTGTGTAATTTAATGATGGCCGGTGGTGGGGTGAGAGAGAGAGAGGGAGAGAGAGATGGGAAATGGGTATGGGAAGGACGAGCTACCAGAGCTGGCAATAAAGAGAGAGTTGGAAAGAAAAGTGAATTATTGTGCTGCGTGTGTGCGCTTCTCTCTCTAACTTTTGTAAAGCCTTTTGAGATTTGTAATTCACAGAGAGAGAGAGAGAGAGAGAAAGAGAAAAAGAGACAGCTGAGTTTCAGACAGAAAGAAAGAAGGTATGGAAATAATATGAATAATGAATTATGAAGAAGATGATGATGACGACGACGAAGACCAACCGAACGAAACGAAACGAAACCGAAACGGAATGACAGAGAGATAGAGGTGAGTTTGGTTTCTTGGCAGACAGAAAAAGTCGTTATTTAAGGCAAAGATCCGGTGACGGGGGCACCGGCCATGTTGGCTCTTTGCTTATTTGGAATTTCTTTTTTTATTTTAATTATTAATTTTGTCTAAATATAATAATCTTTTTTTGTACAATACAAAGAATATAATAATTCGGATTGTTAACATTACACTTTTTCCCCTTCTTTATCTTTTTTATGTGGAAATTTTGTCTACTTTTTGCATGTTGAAGTGGGGAATTCTATGGTATTTACTATTTTCTTTGATGCATAAGAAAAAAAATGAAAGGACCAGAGGGTTTGTAGCTCAATTGATTATTTTTGTCTTCGAGCTCTTAGGTTTGAATTTTCCTTCAATATCATTTATGTCAAAAAAATTATTGTGCGAGAAAAAAGAAAATCAAGCATATATAACATTGATTTTTATTTTTCTACCAGTATAATTTTTTATTATTTTTTTGTCTTATAGTGAATTTAGTTATGGAATGGAGAAATTTTTCATTTATGTGGGTCACATTTAATTCAACCACTTTACCCGCGTAAGCTCAATAAAATTCATAAATAAATAAAAAAACATTGGTACAATATTTTGCTTAGAAGCTAGATTTTTTAAAACTACCTTTTTTTTTTTGTACTCATTCTTTCACTACACAGACACAATGTTTTACCAAACATGACAGTGATAACATCTCTGACCAAAAATTAAAAAATAAAAAATAAAAAACTTCAAGCAGACTTCACAATATTTTTTTTTCTTTTCCCTACTTAACATGCCAAATGATTATTCTGAGTTTGTAATCTTAGTTGGGATGCATAAGTCAGAGTTTCTTTGATCATGTGTGATCATTAATGGAGGCGCACCAGATTGTCTTAATTTTAATGTTAAACCGCTCCGTTATTGTAATGACCATTTATTGCTAGTTTGTATTGGCCCTTTGTGACTAGTGGCTTTTCAACTGAATTATGAATGAAATCCTAGAATTTCTATAAATAAAAAAATTGCCAAATGATAAGAACACATATAGCTATACTTTTCCATATTATAATTTATGAATTGAAATTGCTCAATTAATTTGTAAATTGATTAGATAGATAAACTAGAAGGGTGTAGAAGGTTAATGGGGATTAGTTCAACAGTTTGCAAATGAATTCCAAGGTGTGCATCATGTTGTACCAATTAATAATGCAACAAAAACTATAACAAAGTTGTTTTTTATTTTATGATGTTGTTGAAGTGTTTGTTTAAATGTTTGCATGAGGTGTGTGTAATAAGGGTTGTTTGTTCATATGAGAGCCAAATCAAAACACATGATGATCATCAACCGACTTTATAGTCTTAGGTATTTCTCTTTATACATCAACAACTATTGTCAGTTCAGTTGTGAACGAACTTATGATTTTAGTTGTACCCATTTGTTGATGCTACTAAACTGGTGGTAGGTAGGTGTCTTGAACTGTATTGAAAATTGATCATTTCCAATAGGCCATTTGCCAAACCACGAGTATTATATTTTTATCCTTACCATGGTAAAATGTTTATTGGATTTGATTGTCTAGTATTTATTATTCCATTAACCCCTTAATGGGCGGAGATATCATGGGTGATTTGATTTTCGATTACTCACTACAAGCGTTTGAAATGAGGATAATCTTATGCGACTTATGCCCAACATGCAGTGTCGTATGCTCCTCATCAATGCGTGATAAAGAGCATGTTAGTTTCCTATGCATTGCCAAAGATAATACGCTATGATGATATACGTACGTGTTATATATATATATATATATTCTATTTAAGTGTAAAATCTATGCTCCTACATGTGCCAATTAAATATAAACATATATTTTAATTTGACTATTATAAGAAGAACAAAATAAAACAACAAAACATTTTTTATCTGTGAACAAAATATAATGCACACGACATGTTATGTTACTCTCCATATAATTACTTAGGTGGAATTTTAGAGAAATTGTAACTGCATATTACTTATTCTACAATATTGATTCAATATGATTAGGTCAATACTCAATGGGTAGGATTGCATATTACTTATTAATTATATTCAACATGAATTTTGGTAGGACAGAATGTAATATAAAGACTAAACCTTGATCATAATCTTCCAAAATATTCCCCAAAAATCGTTTCATTTAATCTCAAGACGTTAATCGACAAGACTTTGAACTATTCGTAAAAGTGAAGCTAGGTGCTACAAAATTCATCCCAAAAGCTAGTTTATGCATTAGGCTTGGTTTATTTAATTGGTCAGCTCGCCCTTTTTTCAACCATTTGGCTTAGAGAGAGAGAGAGAGTGGGCTTGTTTAATGGTGGGGCACTAGGACCTTGAGAATGTCCAAAGAATCGATATCTTTTAATTAAAGAAAAAAGAATTCCAATCAATCCACATTTTCTTTGGATAGGTCAGGATAGGCATGAGAAATAAATTTTAGGATTATTTGTTGTAATACTCTTGTGGTTTTCAAATCATCTCAATTTGTCTTTTGAAGTTTTAAATGACTCAATTTCCCCTCTAAACTTTCATTTTGTGATCAAAATTGTCTTATTCCGTTAATTTTCAGATAAAAATCGTTAAATTCGATGACGTGGTATAGGTATTTTAGTAATTTTAACTATTAAATATTAAAAATGCTTGAAATTATTCAAAATCAAATATGTAAAATAATTAAATAACGTATAAAAAAAATAAAAAAACACAAACCCAAAGTAATGCATCATCTTCTTCGGTTCCATCGCACCACCACCCCACTGTACATCCCAACAACATCAGTAACTGCCCAAAACCACCAAAATGATCTTCCCACACAAACCCAGTCGCCGCCTTTCTAATTCTGATCTCCAGCCGTCTTAACCCAACACTTACCCCTGCCTTGCGTGATCCAATCGCCCCACTCTCCATCGAAACCTTAACTCAGCCACAGCTCCCTTGCAAGATCCATTCAACCAATCTGACAAATATAAAAATGGATATGAAGAAAGTGGATATGAAAAAGATTTTGGCCGGCTTTTCCAATTGGGTTTGTGGGGGCAGTGGGAAGGTGGAGCAGCTTGGTTCGCAGGCTGGAATGTGGAGTGGCGGCTGTGGTTCTGGAGTGGCGAAAGAAAGAGCTGAGCAAGGATGGATCTAAAAAAGATCTTGTCTTTTGCTTCCCTTTACAACTGTTGGGTTGTCTTCCCTTTTCAATTTTTCATTTTCTTCTTCTTTTTTGAATTTAATGGGTGATTAGCGTGAAGTTTAGAAAGATACATGTGGTGTGACAAAAGCACTTCATTTTTAGAACAAAATCTGAGAAGCAAGTGTTCTAAGAGTTGTTTGCCATTAAGAAAAGTGGGCAAAAGGGTGGGACATTGGAGCAATGGAATTGGGAGGGGGAAGGTGGTTGCACAATCGGGAGGGCCTGCTGGGTTTTTAAGTTTTTAAAAAAAGTTAATTTATTTTTAAACATTTAAAATAATTTCTCCATGGAAAAAATATTTATTTTTAAACTACCTATGCCGTGTCAGCGGAGTTAACGATTTTCATATCAAAATTACCAGAATGCAACCTGAGACAATTTTGATTGAGTCATTTTAAACGTCAAGGAGCAAACTGAGACAATTTTGATACAATAAGGGTATTTCAATAAATAAGCTTAAATTTTATATATCTTAATTTTTTGGGCTAACGTCAAAAGACTTCCTGAAGATTTGGGGTCAATCTCAATATTAAAGAATCTTTTGACGGTAGCCCAAGTTTTTTTAATGCAATTTATATATCTTAGTATAACTACACTTTGAATCCGAAAAAACATATAACTTAGTGGTACTTCTCACTCTAATATTAGTAGAGATCTCAAATTTAGTTTGTCCCTCTCGATTAATATAAATAAAAGAGTTGAATAAAAAAAAGTCAACACTATCAAAAATTCCATATATATATACATGTGTGTGTAATACTGAACAGAAATTCATTTGGCCTTTAATTCGAGGGGAACCATAAAATGAAAGGGCACTGATACAATGACAAATATGTCACAATAATAATCCAAGAAAAATGAAAGGCCAGCCTCATACAATACAAGGCAATTGAGCCAAAATGATAACCCAGTAACATAAGTTTTTAGGTCGCTATCACGTGATGTGATAGAACTATGGTATTCTAAGCTCTCTTTTTATCTAACCTTTTTGGCCACCAATAATTTCCTTTATATCTTGTCATCTCTCAAGCTAAATTGACCAAATACAGCTATTTATATATGTACGGGCCATTGTTGTTAGGTAAGGTGTTGCATCTATATGAAATTGATTTTAGGTCATCATTCGAGGATTATCTATTTTTTTATAATTAAAAAAAATACAAATCAGAAATTGTTTGGTTGTGTAAAATGTGTAAACAAACAAAAACGTAGTTCCTTGTATAAAACTAAAAAAGGAAATGTGGATAATTAAATGGATAAACTATTTTTTTTTTCTTCATGAATAATCATTGAAAGAGAACTTAAACTTCAACTGTTCCCATCGTTGTATGAACATCCTTACTGGAGAAAGTCTATGCTAAATAAAAGCTACTTAGTACAAACATAATATTGAAAAATACAAAACATTTTTAAAATACAAAATTATATCAAAGGACGAGAGGAGATTCAAACTATGACTGCAAAACCTAACAAAATACGAAACTTTTAACTAATAAAATAATCAACAAACATATGAGTAAACCATACACCAAAAAAGATTAAAATTCTAGCTCCCTCTTTCCCAGAAAACACTCTACGATCGTTTCACTTTGAGGGGGAGGAAATCACTGTTCTTCCTCCCCTTTCTTCCTCTCATCTCCTATTCTATCTTCCTCTCTTCTCCTATTTTCCCCAATTTTCAGAGACAGAAATTTTTCCCTCTTTGTCTTCATTTTGTAATGATTTCTTCCACTCATCATATGCGGATGCGTCTCGGCATTGGATCTCCACATAAGTTTCAGTGTCGGATCTCTATAACCATCTTTTTTGTGGTTTCTTTATGTTTGGAATAAGTCACAGAGACTCTTTGAGTTTTCTGTGTAGTTTTCACCTCTCTTTTTGTGAGAGTTTTTCACCACTCTTTTTTGAGAGCTTTATTTGTATTGCTATAGCTTTGTTTTTTCAAGATTTATCTATTTTCGATTATTCTGAGTATTCTCTTTTAGTTGGGATGCCTATGCCATAGTTTCTTCAATCCTGCGTGATCGTTAGTGGAGGAGCCCTAGATTGTCTTAATTTTTGTGTTAGATCGTTACGTTATTGTAATGGTCCTTTGTGACTAATGGTTTTTTTTTTTTTTGACTGAATTATGAATGCAAATTTCTTAACCCAAAAAAAAAAATAATAATAAAAATCATACACCAAAAAGATATAGAATAAATGAACCAAGAAGAATAATGAAAAAAAGTTAGTACCATTTACTTTATAAGGTCAATAATTTTGAAAGTTGAGTATGCTTTTACCCAATATATGACTCAACTACTTGAGGTTGTAGTAAGGCACTCATGCCTGCCATGTTAGATATATGCCCTGGAAATCAATATAAAAATGAAAAATTCTAAGGATATAATATAATAAATACAATCAAAGAGGCCTGAATATTACTTTAAGATACATAATGTGCACAAAGTAACAAGTCCATGAATAAAGATATAAATGGAAAGCAGTCTAAAGAAGTTAGATTCAGGAGACCTTTCCATCATAGTAATATTGAATCCTAAATTGTTCTTGGTCATAGGATCACCAATTGGACAATGGTAATCCGCAAAGATTGGTACATACTATGTCTGCTCAATTGGGAGGATGACTAGTCTCAAGTCATTCGTGTAGAGACACTGAGACAGGTGTGTAGGTGCTCTATAGAGATAGAGTTCACTGAACGTGATCAACACAAGAATTCTTGTATGGAAGTCTTACTCAAAAGTGTCAAACAAAGAATTCTAAGTTGCAATAATGCAAATTAGTCTGTAGACTTGAGACATCATAGTTTTCTTGTGTATGAGCTGGTTGTTTTTTAGAACACTATACAGTTGTATCAAAAAGATGTGACTTAAAAGTGTTCCTCAAGATACTCAGCATATGCACAAAGTTATGCGAATGTACAACAAGTAATCTCTACTCTTAGTAGGAAGATAGAATACTCTAAAGATATGATTCATTGAATCTTTGGCCAAAGTATATGATGAGAATTGAATCAAGAACATTTACAATTGCATTCAAGTGAATCATATAACCTAGAGATGTCATGTTAGTAATTTAACACAAGTTAACCAGATCCCAACAACACAACATAGAGTATTATAATAGAGAATGACCGAAATGCATTGTAATTACAAACTGATTAGGTTCTCTAAATGAATTGTATTTAGCTTGGGTAGCCATGACATACTGCTAGGTATAAAGGGATACAATTAGCCTTTGCCAATAAGGAGAATTATATAGAGGGATACAATTTGCATTCGGTTTAGAAGTAATCATTCTTACCCATGGCCTCTCTAATTATAACCTATAAGATCGCACACCAAAAAGGTACAGATCGAGAATTGAAAAAGAGAATAAATAATTTTGTGGCTTGGTCAAAGTCAAAGGTCAAACTGTTGACCGAGACTTAACGCGGTCAACACAAGATTGACTAAGACCAATGCTTGTTAGACAAGTTAATGATTTAATTAGTTAAGTCATTAAATCAATTAAACTTAAACTGGTTAGATTAGTTTAATGAATTATTAAAGTTATGGGAACTTTAGTTTCGGTCCTACATGACTTTCTATAGGAAAATCGACGTTATTGATTTAGGCAAAGTGTGACACATTATGGGATTAATGTGGGTAGACCAAACTAATCCAAAATGGACAAGGAGTGAGGGGGTGCGGTACATGGGGTCTTTAGTGGCACATATCTAACAATATATTTCTATATATTCATAGCCATATCACCACACCTCCTTAGGGTTTCAAGTTAGACTTTTAGGAAGAGATGAATACATCAAGCCTCCTCCTTAGTCTCCCTTGGCTGGCCACCCTAGAGGAAGAAAAGGCTAACACCTATTTTCTCTGCTTGAATCCTTATTCTCTTATTCTATTCCATCCTTGGTAAAGATTTTTTAGGGAAGCATAACCTCATTGTGCCTATTTGGAGAACAAAGTTGAGAGTCAACAACTAAGGGACCATTCCCTCTACTTGAACGCCATCCTTGGTTTCAAGATTCGCTCAAAGGGTATGTGTTCTTAATCCTCCTTGCAATATTTTCTTAAAGAGTCATTGGTGCTACTTTCATAAACCTATAAAGATTGGGACCTAAGATGAGATTAGTATGAATCTCTAGCTATTTCCTTGCTTTCGCTTTATTTGATTTCATAATAGATATGCATATGCTAGATGGTTTGTTCTCTCGTAGCTTCTTGGGATTTTAGAAATCCCTACAATATAAATTCCCTTCATGCCAGTGGGGTATAACTCAGTTGGCTGAGCTCTTTGGCCGCAAGCCCTATGAGCAGAGGTTCGAAACTCCCAAGCACCCAAGAATGTTTGTGTGTAAATCCCTCCCTCCCCTAATCGATTGTACCTAAAAAAAAAAAGGTGTTCATGACTTACCCTAAGTTTCTCATCACCTGTTTGCCGAAAAAAAAAAAAAAAAAAGATTTTCAATCACCTATGAGACCAAGCTTAGAGCATCTCTAGAGACATTGGTACGCGAGCTCTTCTCTTTCTCGAAAGATCTATTCTGTTTTTCTTCGTACTAAATAATCATCCAAACTCTTCATTTTAAACTAAAATTGAATTCGAGCATCTCCAAAAGTATGCAAATGAAGTAGGTAAATATGTACTTTAACAACTTAAGTGACATGCTCCCTACCCATTTGTTTCATACAAAGTTGATCACTCTAATGAACTAGGCAAATATGTACTTTAACAACTTAGGTGACATGCTCCCTACCCATTTGCTTCATACAAAGTTGATCACTCTAATGAACTAGGCAATGCAATTTTGCGAACTATTATTGTATAAGAAAAATACTTGGTTTTTCAACTACCAAATCAAAAGTGAATGAAGATGATATTTTATCATAAAAAATAGGTGGGGGCCCGATATACTAATGGTTTTTGAAGTATGCAATATTGCATATGTGGAGGTAGTATGTAGGGGTGGGCACAATTTCGGGTCAACCAGACCAACTCCCCCAACCCGATCATAGAGGGTTGGCCTAATGAGTGGGTCTTGAGTTCAAAAAATCATAAACCATTTTGTACGGGTTGGAACCAAAACTTAAAAATGGGCTTAATTTTGAATTAACCTAACTGAATCACCAAACTCGATCACAAAAGAATTGGGTTGGGTTGGGTTGGCCTAATCATGAGCGGGTCTTGGGTCCAAAAAATCATAAACTGCTATATATCGAGTTGGAACCAAAATTGACCCAACCCAACCAATGCTCACCTTTAACATTATGTATATTTTGCCTACTCCGTTAATTGAAGAAAATGCTAACGTAACTATTCAAACCTTGTTTGCGTACTCTTTTACATACTCCCTTAAAGATGCTCTAAATAGTTTCGTACAAGACATTTACTATTCAAACTCTTAATATGTGAGCTTTCACTTTAAATCTGTTTTTTTATTTATAAAAATGATGTTAAAACATCGCATAAGAAATACAGAATAACAAACCCAAGAATGTGATGAATAACATTCCACTCGTATAAACACTAACCCTACCATTCTTCCTCGCATCTCCTTTTCCTCACCATTCCTCTCGCAGCCTTTCCTCCTCCATGATGCAATATGGTTGTAACTTGTGCACCAGAAAAACAATCCGAAATAGAAAGTTCCTTGACACCATTAATTATAATCTTAGTGCGACAGCTTTTAAGAGCAAAAAAGTGAACATGTCATGTGGTGTTCATGCACATTTTGATCACTCTCTTGTATATCATTGGTCCACACCCTCTCTCTTCCTGCACGTGGGAGGTCTCGTCTCAATGTAGAAATTTACAACTACATAAGAGAAGCTTGTGCTCACAAAACATTACCAGTAAAACAAAGTTCATGGACCATCACAAAAGCGCAGCAACAATTTCTCCATACTCTATAGCCAAGGGTTGACCAAAGAAAAATACTCTATATCCAATGTTGAAACAATGCAATCATTGTTTTTAGGGAGACTCCAAGACGTTTATACAAATTATTACTAGGCAAACTAATATACCTTGGATCTTACGATCAATTGCAAAGATATTTGGCGACTTTTTGGGAATTTCAATCATGTGACTATCAAGCAGGTTTACAAAAAAAAGCTAACATGGATATACTAGTTCCTGCATTTGGTTTAGTAATTTCTCTTTCGATGTACTTATTATAGTTTATTTTGATTTGTATGGTATTGAGATCCGAAAGGATCTCATTTGTGATGTGTTTCAGTTTTTTTTTAAATTTTATAAAAAAAAGCAATCACTGTTGTTTCTTTTTTTTAGTAAAAGAATACAATAAACTTTGGAGACACGCCTAATTGGGTAACCTACTTCAATATTTAAGTATTTCTTTGATTTCCATTTTCCAATTTATATGCCTTTTTAATTGCTCACAAGAACAGTTGTCCACATGATAAGCAATGAAGAGGATATATTGTGGAAGATTCAACAAGGACGGTTTGGTCGGTGCACAATCGGACACAAAAAAATACGAAAATGAAACCGACATTACGGTTTTTTTAATTGCAAGTTTTCTTTGATCCAATAGATTTTCAGTTCAAGAAAAAAAATAAAAATGAAAAAAGGGTACCAAAAATTGGGATGGTTAGAATAAGAAAACACTTTTACAAAAGAGTGGCGGGTCAGCCCAATTTACTGACGGGCTTGGACTCGGGTGCAGGCCTAAAGTTGCCCGTGACCCAATATCGGGTCACTCTCACTTACACTCTCACTCTTACTCTCATTCTTGAGCCGCTGTTTCTCCTTGCTTTTCTTCAACAACTTGGGCCTGGGCTTTGCGGGCGTCTTAAGATACCGGGCCTGCGAAGCCACCATGTCCCTCAAAACCCTAACAAGCCTGGCCTCAATCTCGACCCCATTGGGCTCAATCACACCCAAGGCCCTGGCCACAGCCTCCATGGTACTCACGCACCCACCAAACGGCTCTTTCCGCAAAACCAACTCCGAGTCGTAAATGCTCCCACCGCTTGCACTCTCATCCACATCCAAACAAACCCTGCTCGCAAACGTCGACAAAAACCCCTCGCTGGCTTTGACCATCTCCCTAGCATGCTTCCACGTGGCGTCGAAGGCGATGAGCACCAAAGGGGAGTGTTTGGGGACGGGTGAGCTGGGGAGGTCTGATAGGCTGACGGCGGGTGAGGCTTTAGTTGGGGGGAAGAGGTAGATGGCGGGCGGTGATTGATCAAGGAGCGGGGAGAGGCCTGGCTTGAGCTTGCGCGCAACAATGGCGGTGGAGTTGGAGAGGCATTTGGTGAGGATTGGGGTTGTGGAGAGCTTGTGATTGGCTTCGTGGGGGTGGTGGAGGATTATGATTTGGGTCTGGGTTTTGATGGGCTGGGCCGGGAGAGAGTGGCAGAGGCAGACCGGGCCGGGTCGGGTGCAGTTGCTGCATATGGGCCTGGGCCCACGCGGCGGTGGATCGGCGGCGGCGCTGTCGGAGATGTGGATGTCTTCTTCTGGTTCCATCATTCCATGTCAATGTTAAATTATGGACCTATGAGGAGCTCGCTTGCTTTATAGATGGAAGATTAAACGGTAGCGTTTTGGGATTATATATTGTTGGTTTCGTAAACGACATGTCGTTGTTGGGGTGGGTGGGTGGGTGGTAGTTAAAAAATCTGATCAAATTTGGAAGAGAGAGAGAGGTCAGCTGACAGAGAGAGAGAGAGCGGCAGAGAGAGAGATAGATGACGACGTCAGAGTTGGAAGTAAGCGGCAGCTCGTGGGACGTCTCTCAATTTCAACACACCCCTTTTTACTGGTAAGCCTCGGTTTTGTTTTGTTTTGTGTTTCTCTGCTTGCTTGTGCTAATCATCTGGTAGGTAGAAAAATTAATTACCTTTTTCTTTCTTGTGCGTGTTTGTGAAGTGAGGAGAATGTGTACTTGCTTTGCAAGGAACTGGGCACAAAGGGCATAGCAGATGCCCAAAGTTCTGATCTTTTTGTTGTTTTCATTTCCAATGAGAAAAAACAGGCATGTGCCCTTGTACCCAAGTGACTTAATTGATTTATTTGTTTTTAAATTTACATATTTTGTCATTTTATTGGATGCTATAGTTTCCCTCTTATTGAATTTACTATTTGTTTGCTGTGGTGCAAAATTAAAAAATGGTGAAGATCCCATTGTGGCATCAGAAAGCCAGCAGCCGAGCAGATGGGATTGTTCTCTGGGATTATCATGTCATTTGCATACAGAGAAAAGGCAGAGGTGACTCACCCTCCCCACACTTAGTGTGGGATTTAGATTCAAGTCTTCCATTTCCTTGTCCCTTAGCACGCTATGTCTCCGAAACTATCCGCCCCGACTTTCAGACCTTTTCTGAATTCCAAAGGTATTTCATCACTTGTATTGTATGCGTATGTTATTGGCTCAGTCTGTGCCTGGCTCAGAGTGTGGAAATTTAACATGCTGAATATGTGATCAGTAAACATTATTTACGACATTCTTTATGCGTGGTGGTGCAGGTATTTCCGGATTGTGCATGCCCCCGTGTTTCTCCGTTGCTTTGCATCTGATAGGAGACACATGAAAGATTCTGTTGGCAATTGGCTACATCAACCTCCCCTCTACCAGCCCATTGTTGCGGAGGGTAAATGTTAAATTCTCCTTACATTTTTATGAAGTTTGGTGATGGTAAAATCATTAACAATCAGAACAACTAGATTGGAGCATACCACTTCTAACAAATTTTAATTTCCAATAAACAAACAAGCAAACATTAGCGTCATTTGAATTCATAAGCCTCTAACGCCTTGCCGTTTCTGCTTTATATGAGATAGAGCAGTCACTTAATAACAACTATAATTTCTTCTCTTCCTCTCCCTGTCAAAATTTTTTGCGAACCGAGGTAGTAGTGATAATACACAACAGAAATGAAATTTAATGTTTTTTTTCCTTCTTTCCTGTATTTGTGCAGATGGAACTCTTCACAACCTGAATGACTACTTCGACATCCGTGCTACAGATGCAGTGACAGGTACAGGAGCTGATATGACCAATGAAGTTTTTACCAAAAAGCTTGGTGTGGTCATAACAGAAAGCCAACTGGAGGAGTTCTTTTCCCAAATTCTTTGATGTATGGAAATTCTATTTTCAGCTGGACTAGCACATATAAAGCATTGTTATTTCCTGTATCCTGACCGAGTTTTTCTTGGTGTATCACATTTGGGATTAGTTCATTCTGGCTGCATTTTTCTTTCGCCTTGGTAGTTCGGAGAAGTGCAATTCCCCTTAAACATTGTATGGATTGTATGGAGCATTGCATTTTTAACTTCAATGACAAGAAAGAAAGTTCTTGCAGTGGTTTGCTGTGAGAGAATTCTTGTATGCAGTGGTTGGTTGCAGCCAAAGTCTCTCTAATAGACAAATTCTCGTTTTCCTCTTTTGGAATTAGAGGATGTTAAAAGCCTAAGCGGTAACCTGTAAACTTTTTAAGTCATCTGTTAACCTCGATGCTGCAATTGCACGCTTGTATTGCATACTGAAGAAAAAACATTATGGACTGCGCCAGCAGGTGAATAAGAACTTGTTTACTATTGTCATTGCGAAATAATTCTCTTATTGCTGCCGCCACAACCAAATATTAGCCCCCAACATCCGAGTGCTGGAGCTGTTTCAAATGACACAGAGCTTGATGAAAAGCTCTCATATTTCCCTATTGCCCCATCCATTCTTTAAATACTAAAAGGACAAAATTTTGAACCCGGGGTTTTCAACCTAGCATATAAATACAAACATTTTCAACTACAATTAAAATGAAAGCAGCGCCTCAGCCTCAGCATATCCGAAGTTTCGCCTGATTATTTCCTAGTCCCACAGCAGTCAAAATATGTAGGATCTTGTGGTGCAAAGCAGTCTCAAAGGAAAAGGAAAGGAAGACCTTGTGCAACTATATCAACTCTTGGTTCATAACACCTTCACAGCACTGTCTACCGTCCTAGCCAATTCAACAGCTGCTCCAACATAACTATGCGGTGTTAACTTTAGTAGATTCGACTTTGCTTCGTTAGGTAATTCCAAACCTTGCATAAAATCTACTATACTTTCCTTGGTAACTGCTCTTCCTCTGGTTAGTTCCTTCAACTTTTCATAGGGCTCAGGAACACCATATCTTCGCATAATTGTCTGTATTGGTTCAGCAAGAACTTCCCAAGTAAGGTTCAAATCCTTACTTATGCAACCTTCATTGACCTGAAGCTTTGATATTCCCTGAAGTGTGCTTTTGTAGGCAAGAAGAGAGTGCCCTAATCCTAGACCCATGTTCCTCAAAACAGTTGAATCTGTCAAGTCACGCTGCCAACGCGAAATAGGCAACTTCATGCTCAGATGACAAAAATTTCCATTAGCCACACCAAGATTGCCTTCACTGTTTTCAAAATCAATAGGGTTTACCTTGTGAGGCATTGTTGATGACCCAATCTCACCAGCCTTAGTTATCTGCTTAAAATAACCCAACGATACGTAGTCCCATATATCTCTATCAAAGTCGATCAATATGTTATTGAACTGGCTAATTGCATGAAAAAGTTCTGCCATATAGTCATGAGGTTCAATCTGCGTAACATAGGGATTAAAAATCAACCCAAGAGATGTTACAAACTCTTCAGCAATTTGGGGCCAATTGATATCAGGATATGCAATAAGATGAGCATTGTAATTTCCAACAGCACCAGCAAATTTTCCCATTATCTCCACCCGAGAAATCTCTCGTCTTTCTCTGCTTAATCTGACAGCAAAATTTGCCATTTCCTTTCCTAAAGTTGTGGGTGAAGCAGGCTGTCCATGAGTACGAGAGAGCATAGAAATATGAGCGTTGTCTTTAGCCATGTTACATACTGCCTCAACCAAACCATCCATGACAGGAAATATGACACTGTTCATGGCTTCTTTCAGCATTAATGCATGGGCAAGATTGTTGATGTCCTCGGATGTGCAAGCAAAATGAAAAAATTCAAGCACCTTAGCTATTTCTGGATGTGATTGGAATCTTTGTTTCAAGAAGTACTCCACCGCTTTCACATCATGATTTGTTACTTTCTCAATCTTCTTTATTTCTAATGCATCATTGGTACTAAATCCATCAATCACTTCTTGCAAATAAGACCGAGCATTTTCACTAAAGGTAGGTACCTCTGTGACTTCAGGAATTTGTGAAAGCCATAGTAACCATTTGATCTCAACTAGAACACGGAAGTAGATCAGCCCATACTCACTCATGTAAGGCGTCAAGTCCTTGACTTTACCCCAGTACCGACCATCCAATGGTGACAAAGCCATCAAATTCACAAGCTCAGATTCACAAGAAGATTTACCAGATACCATCTTGATCTTCTCAGTGGAAACATTGGTGTTTTTTCTGGTGGCTCTAACAGCCGTGTCTACCATCCTGGCCAGTTTAACAGCTGCTCCAACATAGCTATGCGGTGTCAGCTTTGACAAAACGGTCTTTGGTTCTTCAGGTAATTCCAAGCCTTTAATGAACTCTTTTATTCTTTCTTTGGTAACTGTTCTTCCTCTTGTTAGTTCCTTTAGCTTCTCATAAGGCTCAGGAACACTATATCTTCTCATAACAGTTTGTATTGCTTCAGCAAGCACCTCCCAAGACTGGTTCAACTCCTCACTTATGCGAGCTTCATTAACCTGAAGCTTTGCTATTCCCTGCAGTGTACTTCTGTAAGCAAGAACAGAGTGCCCCAGTCCGACACCCATGTTTCTCAGAACAGTAGAATCAGTCAGGTCACGCTGCAAACGCGATTTAGGCAACTTCTCACTCAGGTAGGAAAGATTTCCACTAGCAATACCAAGATTACCTTCACTATTTTCAAAATCAATAGGGTTTACTTTGTGAGGCATTGTTGATGACCCAATTTCACCTGCCCTAGTTGTCTGCTTGAAGTAACCCAAAGATATGTAGCGCCATATATCACTATCAAAGTCAATCAATATATTATTGAACCGGTTGAATGCATTAAAAACTTTTGACATATAATCATGAGTCTCGATCTGAGTAACATAATGATTAATACTCACTCCAAGAGATATTACAAACTCTTCAGCAATTAGGGCCCAATCAATATTAGGATATGCAGCTAGATGAGCATTGTAATTTCCTACAGCACCAGCAAACTTCCCCATTATCTCGACTTCAGAAATTCTGTGCCTTTGTATGCTTAACCTAACAGCAAAAATTGCCATTTCTTTCCCCAAAGTTGTGGGTGAGGCTGTCTGACCATGTGTGCGAGATAGCATGGGAACCGAAGCATTATCCTTTGACATGCCACATATTGCCTCAATCAAATCATCCATGACAGGCAATATAACATTGTTGATAGCTCCTTTTAACATCAAAGCATGAGCAAGATTGTTGATGTCCTCAGATGTGCAAGCAAAATGAAAAAATTCAAGCACCTGAAATAAGAAAGCATTAAGTGATTCTCAAAAACTTGAAACAAAGACATCAAGAGAATTGTATCAAATACAAAGGAAATAACTAATAGAAGGAATGTCTACCTTAGCTATTTCTGGATGTGAAATGCATTTCTGTTTCAAGAAGTACTCCACCGCTTTTACATCATGGTTAGTCATTTTCTCAATCCTCTTGATTTCCAATGCATCACTGATGCAAAATCCATCTATAATTCCTTGCAAGTAAGACTGAGCATCTTCACTGAAACCGGGCACCTCCGTGACTTCAGCGATTTGTGAAAGTTTCAACAACCATTTGATCTGTCATACATTTCATAAATATAAATCACACCTTCACCCAAAAAAAAAAAAAAAAAAATTTCCACAAAGAACCCAATTAACCAAAGAAAATAAGACTTGTGAAAAATGTGATATTTGATACTGAAAGACATAATTGTTATGCTTCTAATAGATTAGAAAACTCAATTGCTCTAATAGAAACAAACAAACAAAAATGCAATAAATAAAAGAAGTACCTCAACTAGAACACGGTAGTAGATGAGACCATATTCACTCATGTAAGGAGCCAATTCCTTGACTTTACCCCAATAACGACCGTCCAACGGCGACAAAGCCGTCAAAATCGAATGCTCGATTTCAGCAGAACAATCACCATTTACCTTCTCCTCCGTGGTGACGACGTTAGTATCATCTTTAATGGTGGCTTTTACTCTTAGGGCACAATCTCTGCGAGAGAGTGGCAAAGCCAAAGAAGGATATGAATGATGAAGGCATTGAAGGCGGCATGAGGGGTCCAGTGGTCTTTGGGATTTGGATCGTACAGAGGTGAAGCACGAGAGCTGGTTGCTGCTGTTCAGAAGCCTAGACGAGGAAGAAGAGGCTCCCAATTCCATGAACCGGAAGGTGTTGTTGAGGTCCAAGACGACGGGGCAGCCACACTTGGAGGAGGAGCTCATGTTCTTTCGCGGTCTTTTCACTTGTTTGGTTCCGTTCCGTTTGATTCTCGCTAAAACCCTAGTTCGGTTAGGTCTCTCAATTTTTGACACCTGTACATTCTTGGAAGGCAAAAGTTCACTTTTGGTTCTTATACTAGCCGGTGTTATGGTTTGTTTACTAATCAAGAATTTGAATTCTTATTTTGGAAGAATTCACTTCTTGAGTGGGAGGTGGTATTCTAATTCCTGTAAAACTAACCCATTAGGAATTTATCTTTTTTACCCATTATATCCTTACACAATTTTTAAAATTCCAAATTTGTTATCTACTTTAACCTAACAATGAGGATATTTTTGTAATTAGAACAACTCCTACCCCAAAACTTCAATAGGAATCCGGAATCTAATGCTCCTCAATCCAACTATTCCTCAATTCAATTCATCCTAATCCAATTACGGATTAGTAAACATGCCATTCCTGCGTTGGTCCTAGTAATTTCAATTTTGTCAATTTTATTTTTACCATCCATTTGGATGAAGGAATTGAAAATTGGAGAGAATTTTTAAATGAAGGAAATTAGATATCCATCGTTTAAATTTATGTCAATTAATAGGGTAAAGAAGCTATCGTTAGATTGGTAAAGAAGGTTTCTTTGTTAATTTACTTTAGGAACGATCACGTTTACTCAACGAATGAACCCCTTATGTTCATGGAGTAAAATACCCTGTTCATTGAGTAATTTACCTAACAAACGAGATGATTGACCTCACAAACGACTCTTTGTCATTCGTAGTGTAAAAGGTATCATTGGATTGGTAAAGAAGATTTCTTTGTCAATTTACTCTTAATAACGATCACATTTACTCAACGAACGTTCATGAGGTAAAATACTCGTTCATTGAGTAATTTACATAAGGAACGAGAAGATTTACCTCATGAACGACTCTTTGCCGTTGTAGTGTAAAAGGTATCGTTGGATTGGTAAAGAATGTTTCTTTGTCAATTTACTCTAGGAATGATCACATTTACTCAACGAATGAACCCCTTATGTTCACGGGGTAAAATATCCAATTCATTGAGTAACTTACCTAAGGAACGAGGAGATTTACCTCACGAATGACTCTTTGCCATTCATAGTGTAAAAGGTGTCGTTGGATTTGTAAATAATGTTTCTTTGTCAATTTACTCTAGGAATGATCACGTTTACTCAATGAATGAACCCTTTACGTTCTCAGAGTAAAATACCTTGTTCGTTGAGTAATTTATCTAAGGAATGAGGCAATTTTCAGCGGAGGTACGATTTTCAAAGGTATTGTTAGTTTTTTCTGGTTTTGGATTGGAATATTTAAAAAAAAAAAATTGTTTTTGTACAAAACCTAACAAAAAAATTATTCACGAGGATTAAAAATTCACAAATGGTCCAATTTTATGCAAAGGGAAGTGGTTTGACCTAGAAAAGAGAGGTGATTTGGTATTGGGCTTGGAGAAACATTAGTTATAGACGGAGAAATTTAGCATTGGGGTTAAATATTTTGTTAAGTAAAAATACACACCCGGTCCAATTCGATCCTTTCACTATATGAACCGAAATGGAATCGGAGATCAATATGGTATAATTTTTTCAGATTTTTTGGGCTCGGCATTCAAGTTTGAATGCCCACCCTTAGTTTGGATTGGTTTGAATTGGGAGAGCTTTTGCAATGAGAAGTTTAGAGTGAGGAACTTATTTGAGGGGTTCAATCTCACCATCAAACCATCTAAAATGTTTTAAGTATATTGATTTCCTCACATTTGTTGATGGTGGGATTGAACCCCTCAAATAAACCCCTCACTCTAAACTCCTCGCTATAGCCTTTCCATTGAATTGGCTTTGACTTAGACTTTTGGTGGAATATACTGCATAACATATCACTCAAGACTCAGAAATTTAAATATGTGACACAGATGACCAACTAGAACATCTGCAAGTTTTGGTTTGATTTGAGATCACATTCAACGCATTCATTCCTATGTTTTCTTGTTACCCCAAATGATGAAAATTTGGAGCTGCAAGATGATTGGACAGTAGCCCATGAGACATCACTACCACTTTTCGACTTGTAAAAAGGAGTACAAGACCAAGATGATTGGAAGTTCTTCTTGTAGATTAGCCATTTTGACTAACCTTTATTTACCCCTTACAGAACACAACAAAATAACCAGAGTCATGATCTAATCCCATCACTCACTGTCACTGCTTAACTATACAATCAACATATTAATACCAAATGAAGAAGAAGAGGAGGGGGACTTAAATATAATAAGAAAAACAAATAAAGGATAACAAAAGCTCCCCCAACTCTATTATCAAATGCCAAGTTCTAAAGATTATTATATGTATGCCAACATCAACACAATTGAAGAAACCAATATCTCCATTTTGACCAAAAAAAACCAATATCTCCATCAACAGGGCAGAGAAATATAGCTCCATCAGTGGTTTGAAGGACCAAAGTGTTCGACAATGACTCTCTTTCGCTAAGCAGAAAAGCCTAATCAGTGCAATGTAACTTGTATTGTATCAAGTAAATTCTCATGCCGGATCTCTCAGTGTTTCCAGGCAATACAGATCCAAATTTACAAAATTCAGCTCAAGAATTCAACAAATATATGCAAGAATTCAAAATCCAAAATGAATTCATTTTCTGACCAAAAAGAAAAATGAAATCATTTGAAATGACAGAGGATGGATGTTTGGCAGTTGCAGGTTGGTGGTTGACATTGTAGTGCCTTGGAGGATGTATTATTGACAAGTGTAGTTCTTCAGTTTGTATTCTTTACACTTCATCCTGCATTGTCATATGCAGATCATCAATACATCAGCAGGTGCAGTCAAAGCAAATACAAAGCAATGGGATCCAATGCACAAAATCACAAGCTCAGCAGTATTCTAGAAGAGAAGGAAACGGCTAGTCATATATCCATCATACACATGTCATCATGTCCATATTTTTTGTAACTAATTCTATTCCAAATTATTCCTTTTTCAATTGCATATAAACAATACTGTTTTCACAAGAATGAGAAATACAATAGAAATATTCAACCATTTCTAGCCTTTCTTTTTCTCCATTCTTCACAGTTTATGTGGCTGTTGGTGATTTTTTATATTGGAAAGATGTCACACCTAAATAGCTTAAGAAAATAAAAGGCTAATGAAGGACAATCAACCAACATTATTTCCACTCCCACTGAATTTAATAAAAGCAATGTATACAAAACCAGAACAAATTGGACCCATAACTCAATCACATTATTGAATATTGATGACTCTTAAGCAGGAAGATCAAACAGGTTCGCGACTTGATTAGGCCAGCCACAGACACCATCAGTACATTATCATGCGTACAGCAATGTAAAGTAGATGCAGACTTTGTTTCCCATTGCTCTATCAAAGCTACTTTTTGCTTGCAACAAAACAAAGGCCATATATTGCTCATAAATTTTGTTACCAAAATTAAAGTTGCTAATTCATTTTCATTGGCCATATATCAGATGAAGAGATATGAGGTCTGATTAGATTTTCAGACTCTTGTTCACAGCTAAATCAAGTCTTTTATGAGGGGGGATAAAGCAAGATATTTTATGAAATCCACTAGCATAATTCTCTCCAAGCCCCCACAATAATTTGCAAAATTTACATAACATGCAAATTGAAATATGAGTGTGGCAAGAACATAAATTATCACAATGAGTTGTAGTTCATACCTGATCACCTTGACCTCCTTCCACCATGAGCCGATTCGTGAGCAAGCTTTTCCAATCCACCCTTCGCAATTTTACCAACTACAAAATAACATCAGACCAAAATATACCGACAACCTACTACTGAAATACACATACATACAAATTTGACAACCTACCACTGAAATAAACCGACCCAAAATCAAAAGACTTACCAAAATCAAAATCAGTTGTGTCCGCATTGGCCAAAAGCACTGCCAACAACAGGTCGGCTACCTCAGTGAGTAGTTGACCTGCTGTGATTGTACGATCCCAAAACCAGGATCGTATTGTTCTGTCGCCCCATGTCTTCCAAGTTTCAGGTGGGGGTGGGTGGGAAAGTGGAACGGGCCGATCAATTCGTTGCCCCGGTCTTGCATGATTTCAACGCTGTTTTGGTCCATTCTTCTTCTGTGAACACCGCAGTGTGGGTTGAGTTCAATGTTAAACTTCGGGAACTCATGCATTCAAACAATATTGGTATAGCCGATGAGCTGACTCAGCCCAAATCCTCAGAAGAGCTGGACGTGGTAGATTTCGTGTTGAACTAAGCTGGACGTGGTAGATTTCGTGTTGAACTATGCAACACGAAATCTACCACGTCCAGCTCTTCTGAAGATTTGGGTGAGTCAGCTCATCAGCTATACCAATATTGTTTGAATGCATGAGTTCCCGAAGTTTAACATTGAACTCAACCCACATTGCTGTCTTCACAGAGGAAGAATGGAACAAAACAGCGTTGAGATCATGCAGTTTGTTTCTTTCAACTTCTGACAGGCGAGACTTCTCGTTCAAGCTCTTTTGGTCCATCTTGACGAATTCTTGGAATTCGTGTTGTTTCTTGATGGCTACAAAAAGCTGTTTTGCAAGTCGAATGTTTTGTTCAATGTCAGTTTCTGACATAGTTGAAAAGAAATTGGGAATGGGGTTGAAAAGGAAATTGGGAATGGGTGGCTTTGGTGTTAGCAGATAGGAAGAAGAAGACTAGATGATGAGAACAGAGTATTGAGATTCGGAATGGTGGTTCTGGTGTTAGCAGATAGGAAGAAGAAGACTAGATGATGAGAACAGAGTATCAAGATTGGGAATGGCGGTTCTGGTGTTAGCAGATAGGGAGAAGTTATGGCGGAAAAGTCGGAAAATAAAATTCGCTTCGAGTCCGGGTTTAGGCGGGAGAAAACTGATTTGCCACGTCATCGATCCGTGTGCTGTCGATCCATTGGTTGGGATTCGTTTTAGCAATCTGAACAATCTTGGTGGAAGAAACACAGATCGTTCATTGCTGCCAATCCATTGGTTGGGATTCCTTTTCGCTGTGTTTCCTTGACAAGCGCTTTTGAACATCTCTCAGGATCGTTATGCTGCAGGAGCTCCTTCCTTACCGTTGTAACTGCACACTGGCTGCTCATCACATCCCACAAGCCATCGCAGCCCATTATCAAGAACTCATCTTCCTAAAATAAGGGCAGTCAAAGCAGTGGTACCAGAGGACTTATCAACAGAGCTAGCATCTGCAAATGCATGATCAGCCTTCACAAAGGCGCTCCTAACTGCCTTTCTAATGCCTGATGGGAAGTGAGAGTCTTCAACAATGAATCTAAGGATGTTTTTTTTAATAAACGATGCTGCATCAACACCATTGTGTCCGTCAAAGACCTGTGGAAGTCAACAAAATCTCAGTAAGAGTCCAATTAATACTCTAGGATATAAGGATATAAATGCTTCTTGTCACCTAGCTTCTAACAGATTAGAATGCCCAACTCAGGGATGAAGTGAACAAGATGGCCTTTGTCATATGATATGGAAAATTCATTGGTGGAAGTGAAGTATGGTTGTCACTCCAAAAAAACACCACGCAAAAAGAAATTAACGAGAGCAAGTTACACACCCCATAAAATGCCCCAGGAGAAGGCAAGTTTTCCATTTGACCAAGATGTTCATGAAGATCATCTACACAAATATACTCATCCTCCATGTATTGTTTAGGGCCTTTCTCAGAACAGCTTCCTGAACGGAATACAGACACGAACTCTGCCGTCTCACTTGCTGGTGACTTCAAGCCCATACTTCCAATATCTGATTCCTAAGAAAAGGGAACATAGAGGAATAATTAGTTAATGTACTACTTGTTCGAAATAGAGGCCTAATTCAACCACAAAACTCCAAATTTTGGAGTCAATATACTAATTAAAGCATCTTGTGTCAACTAAGCATTATATAGTTGACCTAGGAAAGTACCTCTGTATGCACACGGAAACATGCATCGCATACGAGAGCAGATCAAAGAGAGGTAGTGATGACTAATGACATTAATTTGCTAATATACAACAGAAGACACAAAAGGGTTCAACTTGAGAGAGAGAACTTGATCTACTTGCAGCTAGAAGGATCAACGATCCAAAATGGCATCAACTACCTACGCATTTCTACGGTTTCCATTTGAAGCATGCAAGGAAAAACCAGATCAGTTTGCAAACAGCAATCCCTGGCTACTTGAACATCTTGAAAATGGTTTCCTTATAGTTTCTAGGACGCCATTCATTCACTCGACATTAGGCAGGAAATCCCAGATTCAATTCCTCCACAATGCAACATAGACTTAGAAGGCCTCAACTCAATGAAGAAAACACAAACATCCGTCAGCATGACATACATCAAATGCATCTTCTTAATTGGAAATGTACAATAATTTACAAACCCAATTAACAAAAAAGAGAAGATTAGGAAAGAAAGAGAGGACGGCACAGGGCTTCACTCAGACTTACTGTAAAAGCTTGTATTGCCCAGAGAGAGGTGCTTTCTTTAGTCTTTCACGTGATACTATGGGTCTGGGATCTGGTGCCTGCCACTCTTGCAAAATGAACGAAGCCGAGGAGGCCAAGGAAGTATTTAAACTAAATTCATCAAAAACTGGTTTTGTATACGGGAGTTGAGTACTCAGGTCATGATTATGTCTATGTAAGTCCCCATTATTTTGGCGCCGAAGGGATGGAAACTGAAATTTTCAAGGCCGGAAAGAAATTGGGGCTGACAACTTATGTCGGGTACCAAGTGCTGGAGATAGTTGTTATGAAGGAATCTAAACGACCTGAAATAGAATCTACCCAGGTTAAAGTAAGAAGATTTTTCAGACCAGAGGACATATCTGTTGAGAAGGCATACAGTTCGGATATTAGAGAGGTCTACTACAGTGAAGAAACACACATCATGCCTGTTAATAATATAGAAATAAAATGTGAAGTCAGAAAGAAGAGTGATCTTCCAGTATGTAATGCTCCTGTCATTTTCCAGCATATTTTCTTCTGTGAACATCTATATGATCCTTCTAAAGGGTCTATTAAGCAGTTGCCAGCTCACATCAAACTGAGGTACTCAACAGCAGGTGGTGATGCTGATTCTAGAAAGAGAAAGGGCAAATGCAAAGAAGGAGAAAATGTTTCAGAAGTTGAGAACCAGAGAGCTGATTCTGAGCAGAAACGCCTAGCCACATTGGATATATTTGCTGGTTGCGGTGGCTTGTCTGATGGGTTGCATCAGTCTGGTGCTTCAATAACCAAGTGGGCAATTGAGTATGAAGAGCCTGCTGGGGATGCTTTCAAACTCAACCATCCTGAGTCGTTGGTTTTCATCATTAACTGCAATGTGATCTTAAGGGCCGTAATGGAAAAATGTGGGGACACAGATGATTGTATTGCAACTTCTGAAGCTGCTGAATTGGCTGCATCACTTGATGAGAAGGTTAAAAATGATTTGCCGTTGCCGGGGCAGGTAGATTTCATCAATGGAGGACCTCCATGCCAGGGTTTCTCTAGAATGAATAGGTTCAACCAAAGCACTTGGAGTAAAGTTCAGTGTGAAATGATCTTGGCATTCTTATCCTTTGCCGACTACTTCCGGCCAAAGTATTTCCTCTTAGAGAATGTGAGGAACTTTGTGTCTTTCAATAAAGGACAGACATTCCGTCTGACTCTGGCTTCACTTCTTGAGATGGGTTATCAGGTGAGGTTTGGTATTCTGGAAGCTGGAGCTTATGGAGTTTCCCAGTCACGAAAGCGAGCGTTTATATGGGCAGCTGCCCAAGGAGAGATTCTCCCTGAATGGCCAGAGCCAATGCATGTCTTTGGCGTACCAGAGTTGAAGATCACATTATCAGGCAATTCACAATATGCTGCTGTTCGTAGTACTGCAAGTGGAGCCCCTTTCCGTTCAATAACTGTAAGAGATACAATCGGTGATCTCCCGGCCGTAGGGAATGGAGCATCCAAGGGGAACTTAGAGTAAGAAAGCGATCCCATCTCATGGTTCCAGAAGAAAATCCGAGGGGAGATGTCTGTTTTGACTGATCACATTTCGAATGAAATGAATGAGCTGAATCTGATTCGATGGCAGAGAATTCCAAAGCGGCCAGGTGCTGATTGGCAATGCCTTCCAGATGAAAAGGTAGTGGACAGATAGTTGACTTGATACCATGGTGCCTGCCCAACACAGCCAAGCGCCACAATCAGTGGAAGGGCCTGTTTGGAAGGTTGGATTGGGAAGGCAACTTCCCAACTTCCATTACAGATCCTAAGCCAATGGGGAAAGTGGGAATGTGCTTTCACCCTGACCAGGACAGGATTCTAACTGTTCGGGAATGCGCCCGATCTCAAGGTTTTGCGGATAGCTACCAGTTTTCGGGCACAGTTCTTCACAAGCATAGGCAGATTGGAAATGCTGTTCCTCCTACTTTGGCCTATGCATTGGGGCTGAACTCAAGGAAGCAATTGACAGCAAGAGGTTGTCTTCACAAGAGTAGGAGTAGTTGTTGTTGTTTGTTTCTATGCAATACTGATAGTTCCATTTGGTTGCCTTCTAAGGCAAAAACACAGCTCAGTTTGTTGTCTTTGGTTTTCTTCTTGTATTGTGTTTGTAAACTTGTCTTGATTGAGCAACTTCAATTTAATACACAGAAGCATTTTTTTTCAGGAGACAAGTGTCACAAGAGTTTGATACATGTATATATATTTATTTGAAATTATTTTATTTTATTTAGTAAGCTTCTTTTGATTTGGCCACGGAGCTCAGTAACATCGATTGGCAGGACCAGGTACGTGGGTCCCAGTTTGACATCATATCCTGTCACATGTCCACGTGTGCACTCTGATTAAGCTCTGTCCCAGGAGGAAGGTCAATTCTGTCATTTTGTGAAGGGAGACTTTGGAAAAACCCAAAGGAGAGAGAAAATTTTTAAAAAAAGCAAAAATGGACAAAATTACCCTTATTTATTTTTTAATTTCCTAAGAAATCCTTTACATTTGAATGTCTTTGGTTTGAAAGTTGAGAGGTTATTCTGTCTTTTTTGAAAAAGCCTGAAAAAGCTTTGGCTTTTTCTAAAAGTGAAAGTTTTTTTATGGGTAAAACCTAAATTTACTTTTTGTGAAACAATCTGTAGTTTTGGCCTTTGCCCTTGCAAAGAGAGTGGGTGGGTGAGTGAGTAAGTGAAAGCGAAGTCAAGGGTCAAGGGCGTCAAACATATTTTCCTTAGGAAATTAGCAATTAATGGTTCGGGTCACCTAATCAGCCTCCACGTGTCACCGTCCTTTGATCCGAACCTACATTTTATTTTGTCCTTGAGAAACCGCTAATCTTGTCCCATTCCTCTTCCAACATAAAAAATTGAAAAACTGCCATCAACGGCCCATTTCGAAGTTTTCACTTCACTCTCTTCTCCTCTTCTCTTCTTCTCTCTCTGGTCTCTGTCGTCGGTTATTACAAAGCAGAGAACTTTGGCCTTCTCAGGTCGTCTTTGTCTTCATCTCAGGAGTCGGGGTTTTTTTGGTGGTCTCTCAGATTCTGAAAACAGCAGAGCATAGACCAGATCTTCCTTTTCATCACCATCATCAATGTTTGTCAGAAAGCTTGTGGAGAAGGCTTCCAAAAAGGCGAGTGATGCTCTTTTCCTCTTACCCTTCAATGAATTTTCAACCCAGCAATCAATCTCTCTGTTTCTTTAAGAACATGGTTCAATATCAATTCAATGAGATCAGTCCATGCTTTTGAATTTGATCCACTGTTCTTCTCCTCCTCCTCCTCCCTCTTGTTCTTCTTGTTCTTGTGAAAAAAACAGAGAAGGGTACTCAAAAGCTAGAATTAATAACGAATTAAATCTGTCATTAAGATAATAATTGTCGGGGGATCTGCAAAGAAAGTTGCTGGCTATCATATATGTTGTATCTTTTAGCCGTTTGATGCACGTTGCCTCCAAATTTTTAGTCATTTTAGTACTAAAGATATGTATATTATTATGTATGTCAGATTAATAATTTTGAACAAATAAATAACTGCCATATACATAGTTTGTTGATTATTTTGATGACAACAGTAATAAAAATGGGATGAAAAGTAAATAAAATATTATTTGGTTGCGTTACAAACATGAAATTAGGGGATTGGGTTTTTGTTTGCATTTGCTTGATATAGACAATGCTTAATCACATCAGGAATGTGACATGATGGTATAGGTGTCTGTTTGGTAGATGAGAATGTTACTAAATTTTAAGTTGTATTTGTTTAATACAGTGAAGCGTTACTTCATTCATTTAATATGAGAAAAACTTTCATATCTCGGTGTTATTGGATTACTCTTTTTATTTCGAGAGAGGCAAGAAGAGAGGGACAATGGCAATAGGGTATGCATTGATTTGTAGACCATAGTTATTAGGTTCGAGTCCCATAACCTTAGTAATATGTGTGTGAGAAACCATCTTCCTCTTATAGTTTAGACTATCGTAAAAGAAAGAAAAGAAGAAAGGGACAATGACACCGAAATATAGCAATATTTTTCTTTAACACGAGTCAATATTAAGAAAGAAACGCGTTTAATGGATGGATTTTGACTCTAAGTTAAATGAAAGAAACGCGTTTAATGAAAGAAACGCGTTATAATATTTATGTTTAACTCTAAGTTAACCTCTCTCTCCTAATTCTTCCTAATCTTTTCTAGAATTTCATATTGATGTGATTTTGAATAATTGATTTGAACTTTATAGTTAATTTGGATGTGTTGAATGATAATTTAATATGAAACTTAATGTTAAAATATATGATAAATATTTTTTGTACAAAAAAAATCGGGGATTCGGGGCGGGTATGGGGGATAGTCCCCCAACGGGAACGGGGACGGGGATTCCCCGAAACCTATTAAACGGGGATTGGTTCGGGGATGGGGGCGGGGATGGAGAGCGAGGACGGGGATGGTATTGTCATACCCGGCCCCTACCCGACCCGTTGTCATCCCAGATGTGACCTCACAAAGCTTAGTTTTAAATTGATTTTAACTAAATTTATGTCTCAAATTTTATTAGACCTCCTTTGAAAACTTTAGACAACACCCCCACCTAGCTGCCACGTATTACCATCGAAGAAAGAAAATCCTTCTTAACCTTAAAAGACCCGTTAACATATTCACAGCATAATACTTTTGAAAAAGTATATGTTCAGTACTTTTTTAGAAAACATTTCTATAACGAGTTTTTAATTCGATACCAAAAGTGCCCTAAATTTGTGTTCTTATGTATTTGGTGCATGCCATTGAAAATGTGACTATTAAAAACGAAAAGCATCAATCTTATTGTATAATTTGGATCTTATATTGGATCCATTTTCCAGAAAATGAATGAAGGAAATGTAATGGATTTATAGTCAACTCATGGCAAACAAAAGAAAAGTTAATATTTGTAAAGACAATAAAGAGAGAGCTATGCATGTGATGGGCGGTGGATCAAATGTTTGTTTATCTACAATCAGATTTTGTGGGCCCATTTTAAAATCTCAACATGAACTTACGTGTCATGTGATAGGCTCCCTTACAAGCCCACGAGCAAGCAGGTCAATTACCCTTGGTCAAAGAGTCAATGGCCTAAATCTCTGGTCAATCTTCACTTTATTAATGTAGTTGTAAACAAGGTTTTAAATATCGATAGTTTCGAAAATATCGGTAATTCAAAAATACGGAAATATCGATGGAAATATTGGGAAAATATCGATATCGATAAAAATTGGATAAAAACCACAGAAATTGTGATAAATACATGGAAATTTTTAATGAAACTTTAGAAGAAGTTTATTTAGTCAATCATCTATTACTAGCCTTTCTGCACGCGCTTCCGCGCTTGCGAGAGGTTTTTTTAAAAAAATAAGTAAATTTATTTTAGAATTAAAAAAGATAATGGGTAGTTGTGTTCCATAAAAATAGGATCCATTATCTGCTTTTTCTTTTTCTTTTAATTTTTTTAAATGTGAAAAAGTGTGAATTTACCATATTATCCTCATTTAATTAATAATTTGAATTCTTAATGTTTGCATTAACCAAGGGCATTTTTTGGTATTTTGAATGTTTCACCATTCTCTGCCTTTTGCTTTATATATATAGATTTTGACACAAAAAATTGGAAGAAAATGCATTGCATAGTGGGTTTGAGTGATTTAAGTTGATTATATTGCACAAACTCCGTGACTTAGAAAATATGGAGTAATTAATGAAGAGAATTAAACACCCCATAGTAATTTATTTATCATTTTTTAGTACAATATTTTACACTTTATAAATTACATGGTAAGATACATGTGTAACCTTATTTAACATTATTCATTGGACATGGTACACGTTCTTATATTTATTATTTATCAAAAATTGAAAAATAATTAAACCAAACTTGACTTTTCATGAAAATTAGGCACTTTACCATACTTAAAAAATAATAGTGAAGATTGAAAATTAACTAAGAACATAAATAAATTTATCAAAGGAAGAATTAAGTAGTAAACAAAGAAAATAATTATAGAGATTTAAGTAATTAAGCAACAATTTGAAGGGAAATTTAGTAATGTAAGTACTTATAATGAATAATAAAATAATCAATAACATTAAATGGATTAAATAGAAAAGAAATAAATTACATTAAGTAATTAAGTAACTGATCAACAATATAAAACAATAAGTAATTATGTTAATTTCTATTTTGAGAAACAGCTCGCATGTATTATAAATATATATTCCATAGCTTATTATCACAAAGTGATGACTGCCGTGATGGTTAAGTGGTTGCAGACCTTAGAATGGGGAAGGAGTTCGAACCCTTGCATGCGTGAAGTGAGTTTTCTTTAATTTTTGAAAGTTCATATCGCGATATTTTGATCATTTAAAGCTGTCTTTAGAAACCTGTAAAATTATCTAAACAAGATGGTTAAAAAGCAGAAAACATGGGATTTCAAGGGTACCCTAATGGACATAATAGGAGGATTATAGTATTAATTTGATATAATATGAGAGTATGTGTGACCAAAATGTAACTCCGAATATAATTAATTGACCATTGTTACAATTAAGCCTAAATTAAAATATGATAACACAAATAAATTGCCAAGACACATGACCTTCATACTTCAATTCATGGGTGATATTGAGTTATTATATAAGAATTGCAGTTATTGTGAGAGGTGAAAGAGAGATAAAAGAATGGTGATAATTATTTCAAAGAAAGATTGGTGATAAAATCGTAAAACATGGACATATGATTAGTTGACAAGATTCTTTTCTGATATAAAATATAGATATAAAATAGATTTAAGTATAAACAATGACAATATATAAATTACTATATTTTCAGATGTTATTATTGTCTTTCTCTTTTCCAGAATTGAAAGCCGCTTTAAGCTGCAACCACTAGAAATATATAGCCAAAGGGGAAGTGTACAAGAGTAACAATGAGTCAAGGCAATGGGCTCTTAAAAGCACAAATTCTGTGAGAGGGAATATGCTCGGCGGACCGACATGTTACTTATGGTTGCCACAGTAGAAGAAAGAGTTCTTTCTTATTGATAAGGAAGGAAGCAGTGTCCATGTATTGTTCTCAATACTTGGCAAAGTTTGTGAACTACAAAATAAGCTCAAAAAATTATTTGAAAGCCTCAAAGAATCTGGAAAGCAAGGTTAGTGTAAAGCCTCAAAGAATCTGGAAAGCAATGTCACATGTCGTCCTTTTATTATGCTTAGTTTTTGAATGACATGTCGTCCTTTTATTGAAAGCTTTGGCATCTCTCACTTTCGTATTTTCGGTCTTCCACTCTCATATGAATATTGCTTTTCTTTCTCTTCCTCTCACATTGCTTTTCCTACTGTATCAACAAAAGAATGAAGGTGCTTGGAAGCTGTAGGATTTCATATGAAGACATATTTTTGTTTTAGTTCATTCAAATTCATAGCTTCGGAGTTCAGCAGAATCAACATCTATTCTCGTATTTCACTTGTACTATTTACACCCTCTCAACAGAACCATGGCTGAACTTGCCTTTCCTTTGGCAACCAAACTCATTGAAAAGCTCGGGTCCATTACTTCTGAGCACATCTGTTTGGCATGTTGCGTTAAAGCTGATCTGAAAAAGCTTCAGCGCACGATGTCCATCATCAAAGATGTTTTATTGGATGCCGAACAAAAGCAAGAACATAACCAGCAGATACGCAGTTGGCTAAGACAGCTTAAAGATATGGGAATTGGAACAAGAAGATGATGGTCGCATTTTACCTGCTTTGAGATTGAGTTATACCCGATTGCCTCCTCATTTGAGACAATGTCTTGCTTCTTGTTCCTATCTTCAAAAGGATTGGAATGGATATACTAGTTATGCATTGATAAGATACTGGATGGCACATGGAATCCTTGATCAGTTTCGTGTTCATGGGAACATGGAGTTGGAAGACATCGGAGAGCTGTATTTTAAAGATTTATGGGCGAGATCCTTCTTTCAAAAAGTTATTGATGATCATACATGCTACTTCTTTGATATGCATGGTCTTATCCATGATCTTGTACAATCAGTTGCACAAGGTGAGTGTTTTATAGTGAAGTCTGCAAACACCAAAGACATATTTGAAAATGTTAGACATTTGACATTTTTGGAAGCTGGCCAAAATGTTTCAACAACCTTGCAAAAGTTGAACAAAGTGCGGACTATAGCAGCAGAACGAATAGACATTGATGAATCCTTCCTTCACACTTGCTTTTCAAGATTCAAGTATTTGCGAGTGCTTAAGTTATTGGAAGTATCACTACAAGTGTTGCCAAGTTCCATTGGTTCCCTGAAACATTTGAAATATCTGGACTTGAGTTTAAATGAAGCAATGACGAAAGTCCCCAATTCAATTTGCAGACTGCAGAGCTTGCAAACTCTAAATTTTGGTTATTGTGAGAATCTCCAAGAGTTACCGAGAGATATAAGCAAATTGATAAGCCTCACATCACTTTTCTTAACCACAAAACAAACAAGTTTTACAGAGAATGGGGTGGGATGCTTGAAATCACTTCGATTTCTTAGTATTACCGAGTGTAGTAATTTAACCTTTTTGCCGCGTGAAACGAGCTATCTTGCTGCATTACGAACTCTATGGATAGTAGAATGCAAACTGCTGGATTTGGTGGACGTAAACTATCAAGGAACTCCCCGGAGGCTCCAAAAATTGATTATTAAAGATGTACCACGGATGGTGGCATTGCCTGAATGGTTTCAAGGAGCGGCTAACATCCTTCAACTCTTGGTTATTGCCAGGTGTGAGAATTTGGAGGCATTACCTGAGTGGTTGAGAAGTTTCACATCACTCAGAAAGTTGGTCCTTGATTCATATCCGAAATTGTCATCTCTACCAGGGAGGATGTGTTCTCTTACCTCCTTAAAAGAACTTGTGATTGATGATTGTCCCGAATTGGAGAGGAGATGCCAACGCGACATTGGAGAAGATTGGTCCAAAATTTCTCATGAGCCACATGTTTCCTTTCACTTGTTTGATTGATTTCTCTATATATAATATATGCGAACAAGATTCCTCTCATGTGTTTGTTCTATACTAATTCCTAATCTCTTTCTTCTGATGTCTTAGTCTTTCTTTCTTTTCCTTCGTTTATTTGTTTTCTTGTTTCTGGGTACTTACTGGGTTGTGTTTTATTTAATTTGGATTTTGTCATGTTTAGATCAATTTTATTTTATTTTATTCAAATTGTGGGGTGGACGACCAAAAATAAAATAATTGTCTTTATAAATAATAGTTGTGGACATGCATGGTGTGGTGTGCACGACTTTGTTTACTTTCCTTGTACATATGCAATGTGATGAATGATTTCATCCTTAATATTACGATAATCTTTATTTATTTGTTTATTTATTTATTATTATGAGGTTCAGTGCTGCTTCAGCTATTTTTGTTCTTTTTTTTTTTTTTAATCTTTTTCATCGAACTGTTCTGTTTTGCTATGCTACAATACAAATGGTACCACCTTCTCAGTCTCCAAACCTAGGGATCAACATGTAAAAAGAGATAAAATTTCAGAATTTTTTTAACGGAATCTTAGCATAAGATTTGTAAGATGGTGTTGTTCTGGAGAGAAATCGGGTCTGTGGAGAAATCTGGGTGGATGGGGGGTGGGGAAAGAAATTGATTTTGGTGGGGGGGGCGGCGCGGGGTGGTGATGGGGGAAGAAATCGGGGCTGTAGAGCTTGCAAACTCTAAATCTTGGTTCTTGTGAGAATCTCCAAGAGTTACCGAGAGATATAAGCAAATTGATCAGCCTCACATCACTGTTTTTAACCACAAAACAAACAAGGTTTACAAAAAATGGGGTGGGTTGTTTGAAATCACTTCGATTCCTTAATATTGATGAGTGTAATCATTTAACTTGTTTGCCCTGTGAAAAGAGTTATCTTACTTCCTTAAGGACTCTGCTGATAGGAAATTGCGAACAACTGGATTTGGGGAACGTAAACTATCAAGGAACTCCACTGAGGCTCAAAAATTGAGTATTATAAATTTACCACGGATGGTGGCATTGCCTGAATGGTTTCAAGGAGCGGCTAAACCCTTCAAGTCTTAGTTATTGGCATGTGTGAGAATTTGGAGGCATTACCTGATTGGTTGGCAAGTTTCACATCACTCACAAAGTTGGTCATCGATCAATGTCAGAAATTGTTGTCTCTGCCAGAGGGAATGCGTTCTCTTACCTCCTTAAATAAACTTGTGGTTGATGATTGTCCTGAATTGGAGAGGAGATGCCAGTGCGACATTGGAGAAGATTGGCCCAAGATTTCTCATGTGCCACATGTTTCCTTGTCCTCCTTCGATTGATTTCTACATATATAATATATGCGAACAAAGTGGGTCCTCTCGTGTGTTTGTTCTATACTAATTCCTAGTTTCTTTCTTCAGCTTTTCTCAGTATTTCTTTCATTCCCTTTGTTTGTTTGTTTTCTTGTGTCTGGGTTGTGTTTTATTTAGTTTGGATTGTGTCATGCTTACATCAATTTGATTTTATTTATTTAAGTTGTGGGTAGACGACCAAAAATAAAACAATCGTCTTTGTAAATAATATTTGTGGACATGCGTGGTGAATGATTTCATCCATAACGACTTCGTTTACTTTCTTTGTTTCGCTATTGTCCACGATATGAAAACGCTCCATGGTAACATCATTACCAATGATATCAAATACATCTCTCCATCACTGCTTTAAAATTAAAGTAATACATTCAATTATTTTAAAACTGTTATTTAACAATAACACTATTATTAAATCACTATCATATAGATAAAGAGGAATGCTAAAAACCTTCTCTCTAACATTCTCTTTTGGACCTTCTCTCTTCTCTTTATGACAAATGTCATTTTCCTTACACTTAAAACAATGTCATTAATGCATCACACAATTTAGTTTTTGCTTTCCAAATTTACCCTTTTAAAATGTATTGGCTTTTATATTTCCTTCAATTTATTCAAATTTTGTTATAACTTCTTTAGCACATTGTTAAAAAATAAATAATAATAAATAAAAAAAGTCATATTTTAAAATAATAATAATAATAAAGTTTGTTTCATGACATTGTTATCATCTTTATTTTGTTATGCGTTCTCTTTGGAAAAATTAAAATTTAAATAAAAAACTTCAGCTTTTATTTTCTCATTTAATTTTTAACAAGGTGGTAAGAAAGTTATAAAAAAAAAAATTAGCTTGTTATTAAAAAAAATAAATACATTTAATAAGGGTAAACTTGGAAAACAAAAACTAGTTTGTGTGATGCATTAATGACATTGTTTTTAGTGTAAGGAAAGTAACACTTGTCATGAGAAGAAGAGAGAAGGTTCAAAAGAGAAGGTTAGAGAGAATGTTGCTAGCACTCCCCATAGATAAATGCCTAATGACAGTGAGCACCTGAATCTCAAAGCTTAAGAACCTATTAGCAAACAGAAGCAAAAGGCATGAATACCCCCGTACCCTATTCCGCCATTCAATAAAGCTTTAAGCTTCAGGGGTTAACGAACACAACATACAAAAATCACAGAAAATTCATAAGCAGATAATAAATTTCTAGAACCCATGCCAAAATAATTGTACCCAATCTAGACATATGAAATGGAACTAAATTTATATAATTGTACCCATGCCAAAACCATAAGATCAATTTTATTTTATTTTATTCAAGTTGTGGAGTTGACGACTAAAAATAAAAGATTCGTCTTTGTAAATAATAGTTGTGTACAAGCGTGGTGTGGTGTGCACAACGACTTTGTTTACTTTCTTTGCATCACTTGCTAATTCCAGTATTGTATATATGCAATGTGATGATTTCATTCATTCATAACATCTTAATATTATGATAATCTTTATTTGTTTATTTATTTATTATCATGATGTGTCTCATCAGCTACATCAAAAGTTTTGGTGGCATTATGGCTTTACATGCAAAAACAGGAATACACTCAGTTTTGGTGGCATTAAATCCATTTCTTCTTAATAAAAATAGGATTCATTATTTAATTTTTCTTTTAATTTTAATTTTTCTAATATGAAAAAGTGTGAATTTACTATATTATCCTCATTTAATTAATATTTTTAATTTTTAATGTTTGGATTAACTAAGGACAGTTTTTGGTATTTTGAATGTTTCACCATTCTCTGTCTTTTGTTTTATATGGTAAAACATTCAAAATACTAGAAAATGTCATTGGTTAATGCAAATATTAAGTAAAAAAATAAGAAAAGCCTTTCGTAAATGCGTGTGGAGAGGCTAATATATTATATATTATATGAAAAGGAAAAGCATGCGCATTCGATTTTATTTAAATTTTTTTTTCTTCTTGTCTACTGGTCCAACCAAAAGCTTTGCTTCTTTTTTATTCCTATAGCTGAAGACGGGCATGTATGATGTCTCCCACTTCTTTTTTTATTTATTCTTTATGCCCTATTTTTCTTTGAAAGAATTCTCTATGCCCTTTCTTCCCTTCGTTTCTTCCCTTCGTTTTGCTGCTGCTTCTTGTCCACTTTTGCTTCTGTATTTTTTTTTCATCTCAAATTCCCTTTGGTCTGCGTTTCATTTCCTCCTCCTTGTTGTAGTTTCCTGTCGTTTGTGGTGGCAGAAAATCAATTGGGGTTGGAGTTATTGTTCTTTGCTTCAAGTTGAAGAAAAAATGCTCAAAATTTAGGTTTTATTGTTCTTTGTTCTTTGTTAAATTATTAATTTTATATGTAGTTGCATTATTGTTATTTTCTTGGTCTTAGGTGTTGATTGTTGAGAAATTTTTTTTTTTTTTTGAAGAACAAATTGCTGAAAGTCTAAGAGGATTTTTGCATAAATATATATATATATATATATATTTTAAAAGTGTTTCATTGGAAAATGTAGTTGAAGATTTACCAAATAAATCTGAACAACGAATTCATTTTGAACAAAATGAAAATGACAAAAGTGTACATGAATGAAAACGAAAATAAAAGTGACCAAAGTGCAGGACATGATATTGAATTGAAGATACAGTGAATGAACTTGAATGCTCAAAATTTGGCATTTTGCCGAAGAAATGAAAGCGAAAATCAGAAAAATTGAACTTGTACCTAGGCAAAAATCAGGTGAATATTATAAAAAATTTATAATTTTGTTATAAAGGGGTACTCCAAATAAATCTGAACCTCAACTGCTTTCTGCTTTAATTGTTTATCTCAATTAAAAAAATATTATTGTAGACTTAAAGAATGTGAAAATAGGTTTTTTCTTTTATTTTCTTTTAATTAAGTTAAAAATGCATTGATAGTTAGCCGCAAAAGGACAATGAACAAGAGAAATTGTAAAAAAGAAAAAAGAAAAAAAAAAGAATAGACAAATCATTGTGTACACACTATGCAAAAGCCCCCTTCCTACGGTGGTATTACTCGAGAAAAATGCATTGATGATTCAGCCACAAAGCACAGGTAACAAGAGAAATTATAAAGAAAAATAAAAATAGACAAAACAGTTCGTCTTCACCGTTGAACTTTGGGGATAAATTATAATATTTGTACCCGCGCACGCCATCCTTAACTTATCTTTATAATACTCACCCACCGTCAATTATCTGTAGGAGATGTCTTTCTAAAAAAATACATGTAACCTACTGATAACAGAGATGCACACAATGATTTATACAAAACCTATTCTTCTCAATCACGTGAAGGCCCACAGCCCCAACTCAAAGTCTTGTCATGCATTCAATTTGATAGTCTTGGAATCCTATATGGTTTCGTCATGTTCTATAGTATAAAAGATGGTTTTCCAACCATCAATTGTTATCCAATAAAACAATGTATATCAGCATGTAAACAACGAAGTCAAATAGAATATCAATTGAAACAAACTTTCCAAGACCAAAATGATAAAAACATAATCTTTTAACTTAAATCAAAATAGAGTTTAACTAGGAAAGTAATCTCAAGATATAAAATCTAATCCTATTAAAAATAGGATTAACATGAAAATACTTGATTGAACATAACTCCAACTAGGAATCCTATAATGAATGCATGATTATGTCATGATTTACCTGAACTCAGTTTCTCATATTGATCAGGTCATACTTCAAAGATCCAGAATGAATGTGTTGCGCCAAAACTCTCAGTAAAACATGTTCACACACTAATTCCCAACCTATGCTAGAGTCTAGGAAATGACAATACAATTTTCATACTAACGCAGCCTCTGCGCACAGAGAGAGAGAGAGAGAGAGAGAGAGAGAGAGAGAGAGAGAGAGAGTATATTTCAATTTTTCAAACTTTATTTTTTATTTTTCAGTATATATATAAAAATTGGCAAATTAGATGAAATGTTTTTATTTTTATTTTTTAACGACAAATTGGATGAAATGTTGTGGATTTAGACGTCAAATGGAAAATTGGCAAAAAATAAAAAGAGCATATCTTTAATTTTCTATAATATTTATATAAAAAAAAAGGGTAGGGGGTAAATCGAAAGTTATGTACAAGTTCATTACCTATTACTAATTAATCAATTTATGTTGAAACATACAATGTTGAACTGTTAAAGTGTTCTAAAACTAAAATATTGAAGTGTTTCAAAACCAAAACATTGAAGTGTTTCAAAACCGTTGGTCTAAATTGTTTTAATTGAAATTTCAAGAAAAAATATGTATTTGATTTTATTGTGTTGGGCGTACATTTGCCTGCATTCATTTTGGTTGACATCAATCTTCTTTTATATAATTGTCCTTTATAATCATTTTTGTTTATTTAATATTGTTTTATTGTTCTTAATTGCCAAAAAAGTTTGCTTTTCTTTTGGAAATCCTTCATATCAATGTGAGAAGCAATTATAATATATTCTTGGCACTGATTTTCCTATTATTTATTAACATTTTCTTAAGAAATTTGTGTTAAAAAAGCAAAATAAGCGAAAGGCAACACATGGCGGGATCTAAGTGCATATTTTTTCAACAGCTGGACGCATATACACCAATCAACTTGCCACATCCTCACTTGTTATCCTAAATTATTATTATATTTCATTCTGCTTTTGAAATTTTTTCTAGAAATTGTTACGAACTCAACAGCCACAAAATTCAACATGTTTTACCGTTAATGTGCGTGACGCTTGCAGTTTCCATGGACACACAAACAATAGTGTTGAAAAAGAGAGCTTCGCGCAGGAACTGAAGCATAAATAAAAATTAAAAAATATTGAAAAATTTCATCCAAGAAATTGCCGACCATGGAAGCAGAGATCGTCTGCACCATAGCCGGCTGATGGGTAAGAGGTGTTGTTGGGTTGCTATCTTGCCTGACTTATTGTGTCGTCATTGTGGGGATGGAAGAAGTTTCGTTCTTTGCTCTCGTCAATAAATCAAATTGGGGCACAATCTGATCCCAAACTTGGATGAATTATTTCTTACTGGGGCTTTCAATTTTGATGCAAGCGAGTGAAACAAAATTGTTAGTCCCTCACTTTTTACTTAAATCATTTTCGAGACAGTTTTATCAAATTAAACTTTTATTTCCTTTATTTTTTAGAAAGAGAAAAAAAAATCAGTCTGGAATGTGATGGAAGAGGAAAAGGGATTTCTAGATCTCCACCTTCAAAAATGAGCCATGGGTGCACAGATGCAGTTCCTTTTCTATCATACATTTTCTCATTATTTTCTCATTGTCTTTGTTTTGGGGTGGGTCAAAATTCACCCAATCCGCCAAGGAGGAATTCCTAGTTGTGCAATCCTAGCAGCCGAGAATTCCTAGTGGGCGAGAATTCCTAGCGGGCCAATTCCTAAGGACCGAAGAAGACCTAGCGGTCGAGAATTCCTAGCGGCGAAATTCCTAGTCGAGAATTCCTATCGGCCAAGGTGCTTTCTCAAAAAGGTGGCCGAGGTCTTTTCTTCAAAGGCCATGGTGCCTTCTCAAAAATATGGCCGGGCACTTCCCTTTGCAAAAGTGGTTGGGCGTATCCTTGCAAAAGTGGCTGGTTACTTCTCAAAAAGTTGGGCCGAGCACTCCTTAAATGCCTTGGTCGATTACTCATCTTGCAAAAAGTTGGGCGGGGGCGAATTTTCTCCTTGCGCACCCAGGCGCCCTCCTCACAACACTTGAGCAAGCAAAGTTGGGCCGAGGGGTTGGAGTTCGGCGAGAGGTATTTCCGCCGAGGGAGTTGAAGTTCGGCCAGAGGTATGTCCGCCGAGTTCCCAATATTCGAATATTTTGAGAACTCAAAGATAGTCCAACTTGGGGCCAAATCCAACATCCAAATATTTGGAGTTCCCATACCACCCACCTTGGCGGATGGTCAGCCAACTCTAGAATTCAAAAAATTCAAAGGGCATGAGGTTCCACCAGATGTCAAGATGAAATCTCGGAGGTCCAAGCCCAAGCCACAAAATCACACCCAAGATTTTCGGAGGTCAGTGTGCACATGATGGAGGCCTCACAAGGAAAGAAATCAAGGATGTTGATAACGATTCCGAATTTTCCAAAACGAGAGAAAATCAAGCAACCATTATATCTCCGCCGACGTGATCCACAGATTCATGGGGCTTCAAAAGGAAAGAATTTTGAAAGAGTTGACATTTGGCCATTCAATGGCCAGCCCATGGGCTCCCTATATAAACTTCACCAAATGAAGGCAGAAGGCACACAGCATCAGACAGACAAACCTATGTTTTGTCTCCCACTTTTCTTTTCCTAGACTTTGGATTTTACTTTTCATGCACCTAGTGTAGCGAGTTCTTCCTTTTCTTAGTGCAAGTTTCAAATTCTCGTTCAATTTATATTTTCTTGTCATTTAAATTCAAGTTTATTTCAATTGCTTTACTTTTTATCGCACTTCAATTAAGTTTAATTTCAAGTTCATTTTTCTTTATCGTTCTTATCGCTTTCATTTCATTCTTGTTTTATTTATCGCTTTTATTCATTTTATCGCACTTTAATTCTCGTCTTTACATCTTTCGCACTTTACTTTACGCTTTTGTCTTTAAATTATATTTAAGTTTAAGCACCTTTACTTTACGCACTTGTTCTTTGTTTCATTACGTTTCACCTTCAATCTTCATCTCCACCCACTCCACATCATTTGATCGCTCACATAAAGCCTTGACCCCGAGGCAGTGAAAAAACCTAGGCCGTGAGAAGATTCCTTGCTCGGCCGAACAATCTTTTGATTAAAGTCAGATCTCGGACGCAACATATCCATCTACTCACATTCCATTCAAGCCCAAATTCAGGGCTTGGTGGTGGCATGCTTTGCACTCAAAAGAAGAAGGACCAAAATTTCCTTTCATCAGTTGCCTCGATCGAAAAGAGGGAAACAGTCTTACACCTATTTCGCCACTTTCTTAATTTTTTTCTTCAAATTTTGGTTCCTCTAAAGAAAGCCTAACTCTTGAATTCCTGAAGAAAATGAAAATAAAAACATCTGAATATGATCAAGAGACTGGCTGTTGATCTGATTTTGGATTATGGGAGAAAAATAAAAAGAGAGACATGGAATAGATGAGAGAGGAGAAGAGAAGGCGGAGAGAGAGAGTGGAGTTTAAATATAAAAACTCAAATAGGTGACTTGTGCGGTGGATGGATCTCTGCTTGACTTACGGGTTGAAGAGGACCAGTTTGTAACTTAAGTTGCTTTTTTAATCCAGCCGTCCAATTTCATACAACGGCTACGATCTGGCCTCAATTAAGATTCCTCAAGAGAGACTCGCATTTATGAGGATTTGCGTATGAGCTTGCTACAACCTATTGTTTTCTTTTTCGGGCTACAAGTCTTTCTGAGCAGTTTAGGGGTCGAATTACGACCCAACTCAAAGTTTGAACGACATGTCGTTTACAAAAGATACTTCAATTCAATCACAATTAGAACGCCATGGTTTTCATAAGATCCATGCTGAACCAGTTGCAAATTATAGACAATGCAGTACAATGATTGGAAGCTTGCTATCGACGCAAATCAAGTGAGAAGTAGTTGATAGTGTTAAAGCAAATAGTGTTGCAGCAACTCTTATGGTTTTCAATAGAGACACAATTGAAGAGAAGCAAAAAGAAACATAATTGAAGAGAAGCGTCTCATTTAGATGACAAATGCCATAATATGTAATTCACCCTCTTCGAGGAGTTCCCTAGGCAGTACATTTCAATTTATTCATAACAAAAGATTGTGCTAAAACTGCGAAAAAACAAAGAGCACAATCAATTTGAACCACATATTAGGCAACTGTCTAATGTGGAAAGGCTTGAACCACAAAGTTCACGTAATTTCTTTTTAAAACTATAGCCTTGAGCCTATATGGATCACAAATTAGACAATGAACTATTGAAGTATTTATATGAAAGGTAACGTAGTACTTTCAGGTTGGAAAATGAGTATTTGTTGTTAAATTTTATAAAGTGAGTATATTTGATTAAGGTTTATCTTTAATGATTATATCCCAAATAAAAAGTAAAACTGTCCCAATCAATGGCGCTACTGTTGCGTTTTACAATGGCGCTAGCATTCCTCCACTCCCAATTTACTTATATAATGCTTTTGGATAAAAAAAAGGAACAAACAAAATAATGCTGGGACAGGTCAGCAAAGCGTGTTTCTATCAACCATGTCTGGGAAACCGGCTTCTAAGATTCCCACGCTGCGCGATATTGAAACACTGCTTTACAATGTTGCTTCCCATCAAACACTAGGTACTAGCTTGTTTTACTGACCCAGTGTTGCTTCTTATCAAACACTAGCTTTACCCGAGCAAAAGACAACCATTTACCTGATCAAAAGACACCACATTTCCCCATAAAAGTGTCAAGTTTCACATGCTACTGCTATTGCGTTTCAAAGCTTTTTTGTACTACTACTTGACCCCAAAAATAAATAAATATATATATAAAATAAAAAAAATATAAAGCTTTTTTGTTCTACTTTTTATAATGCTTTTGGATTAAAAAAAATACAAAATAATGGTGGGATAGGTCGGCAAAGCCTGTTTCCATCAACCATGTGTATGGTTACGTTTTCCATTATTTGACTGCTAGTGCGTGCTTGTTTGGTGTGCATTGGGAGCTGCTTCTCTCCTCTACTTTATTGTATTGTATTTGCTTTCTCTCTGTATGATCTCTTTATGCAATGAAAAGAACAAGTTTTCAATTATTTTTTTAAAAAAAGCCCGAACCGGCTTCTAAGTTATTGGTAAATCAAACTTTCCTGTGTAAATTTGTTTTTCTTTCAGGTGAGGTATGTGTAAAAACGTTGTTGGTAATTTAAATGTGGGTTTTTCAAATCCTTTCTCAATTTTTTCACACTTTATCAGCCACATTAAATGTGTGTTGTGAATCTACTAGTTAGCATTCAAATCTCCTTTAGAATGTTGCACAATCTACTTTTTATAATGCATTTGGATTTATTAAAAAAAACTACTCCCAATCTACTTTTTACATTGCTTTTGGATAAATAAATAAATAACAAAATAATGGTGGGATGGGTCAGCAAAGCCTGTCTATCAACCATGCCTAGGGAACCGGCTCTTCTTAGATTCCCACGCTGCGCGATATTTTCGTTAAAGCTCTTCACGTTCCTGCCTTGTATTTTCACCAGGTAGCTACAGTCCCCCAACTGGCCCCCATGATGGCTGATATTAATT
>NC_034015.1:9923511-9931177 GCF_000346465.2 Prunus persica
TACACACCAAAATAAAACAACCAATATTGTGTTGGCAGATTTCAAACTACATAACAGCCACTAATAATTAAATTACTAGTCACAGTTTCTTGTTCCGGCGTTGGAGTCGGAGTTCTCCCCACTAGTGTCTCCGCCCCCAGATTCCAGAGAACTTTCAGTGCTATTCAGTCAATATTAAATACAAAATTAATTCTAATAATATTCATAACTAAGCTAAATGAAAATAATAAATACTCACAAAAAAAGAGACTTACTTTGCGTCCTTCCAATCGTCACTTTCAATGACTTTTAAATTAAGCTCTTTGGCCTTTCGTTTAATAGTTGCAGTTGTGGCATCTTGTTTGGTCTTCACAACAATGTGGGTGCCCTTCCACGGTTCCTTATTGATAAGTTTTTCCACCACCTCCATATCTGCCGCGGTTTTTACATAGATTGTATCAAGCTTTTGAATTTGGGAGAGTACACTTGGTAAACTTGTTGTTGCTCTATTCTTTTGATTTTTGTTTCTCCTAGCGTTGGATTGTTTAAGGGTGCTCCAAGCTTTTTTTAAGAGGCGGATCAATTTTAAAGAACGGGGAATAGCCATGTAAAATGTGTTTAGATGATGATGCAAATGAAATATGTAGTTAATTTAGGATGTAAGTAAAATGTGAAGGAAGATGATGTCAATATATAGGAGGAGGGTGAGGTAGAGGTTGAGTGTTGGGTTTAATTCTGGAGTTAGAAGGAGAGTGAAAGAGGAAAGGAGTTGTGCTTGCATTTGCTCTCTCTTTGCCATTTTCGATGATGCAGGACATCGAAGAGCAGAACCAAAAATGGATAAAGGTTCGTATGAGTGTATGAAATTTGAAATATCAGCAGAAGTACTCTTATTAATAGTTGGATACATCTTCACGTTAGCCATCCATGAAAAAAAAATAAATTAATATCAGCCATCATGGGGGCCAGTTGGGGGACTGTAGCTACCTGGTGAAAATACAAGGCAGGAACGTGAAGAGCTTTAACGAAAATATCGCGCAGCGTGGGAATCTAAGAAGAGCCGGTTCCCTAGGCATGGTTGATAGACAGGCTTTGCTGACCCATCCCACCATTATTTTGTTATTTATTTATTTATCCAAAAGCAATGTAAAAAGTAGATTGGGAGTAGTATTTTTAATAAATCCAAATGCATTATAAAAAGTAGATTGTGCAACATTCTAAAGGAGATTTGAATGCTAACTAGTAGATTCACAACACACATTTAATGTGGCTGATAAAGTGTGAAAAAATTGAGAAAGGATTTGAAAAACCCACATTTAAATTACCAACAACGTTTTTACACATACCTCACCTGAAAGAAAAACAAATTTACACAGGAAAGTTTGATTTACCAATAACTTAGAAGCCGGTTCGGGCTTTTTTTAAAAAAATAATTGAAAACTGGTTCTTTTCATTGCATAAAGAGATCATACAGAGAGAAAGCAAATACAATACAATAAAGTAGAGGAGAGAAGCAGCTCCCAATGCACACCAAACAAGCACGCACTAGCAGTCAAATAAATCCCACAAAAGCAACTAGTGGAAAATGTAACCATACACATGGTTGATGGAAACAGGCTTTGCCGACCTATCCCACCATTATTTGTATTTTTTTAATCCAAAAGCATTATAAAAAGTAGAACAAAAAAGCTTTATATTTTTTTTTATTTTATATATATATTTATTTATTTATTTTTGGGGTCAAGTAGTAGTACAAAAAAGCTTTGAAACGCAATAGCAGCAGCATGTGAAACTTGACACTTTGATGGGGAAATGTGGTGTCTTTTGATCAGGTAAATGGTTGTCTTTTGCTCGGGTAAAGCTAGTGTTTGATGGGAAGCAACACTGGGTCAGTAAAACAAGCTAGTACCTAGTGTTTGATGGGAAGCAACATTGGAAAGTAGCTAGTGTTTCAATATCGTGCAGCGTGGGAATCTTAGAAGCCGGTTTCCCAGACAACCAAAACTTAAAACTATCAAAACGACATAACATTCCTACAAAACACAACACAAAACGACACTACTCAAATTTAATCACTTCAAAAACTGGTTTCGCGCGACCTTTCATATCCACTGCAAACCTACAAACTATTCTCCAAAAACGAAGCCGATGAGCAGCAACGGGGACGACCACAAACGAAGATGACGAGCAACGGCGACGATGACCAACGACGACGAGCAACGACCACCGACGACGACCGAAGCTAAACCGTAAGAAAATGAATCAGTACTCTCTTCAATTTTAGGTTTTACACCGACGACGGTTTCAGTACTGTTTCTTCCTTTTGGTTTCTGGTTGTTTGTAGCAGATTTTGACCAGAAACTGCATTGCAGTTTTTGGTTCCATAATTCAATTTCAGAGTGCTTTTTGCTAGGGTTTATGGGAATGTTATAACTGCTCATGAAGTTAAATGTGTTTTGATATTAGTTTCAGTACTGTTTTTGCCTTTTGGTTTCTGGTTGTTTGTAGCAAATTTTGACCAGAAAATGCAGTTTCTGGTTCCATAATTCAATTTCAGAGTGCTTTTTGCTAGGATTTATGGGAATGTTATAACTGCTCATGAAGTTAAATGTGTTTTGATATTAGTTTTAGTACTTTGCCTTTTGGTTTCTGGTTGTTTGTAGCAGATTTCCTAGGTATTAAAACTAAAACCAAAATATCCAATATCTTACAAACTAATTAATAAAGTTAATTATGTCTAAAACCTAATTTTTCTTAATAATTAACAAAAAGATATATATAAAAGTATGACTAAAACCATAGGAAAACATGATAAGATGGATTTATGGAGAGATTTGAAGCATGTGTAACACATGCCAAGACAAATGATCAACAACACTAGTAGATAAGTATGATAAATGGCAGTTCCAAAACTTCAACATGCCAAATCATATCTCATGAACAAGCCACCATGTATAACAAATTCCATACCTTTCCAGCACCAGAGCAATTTTGACACCTCTCAGTTGTGGGAACTCGCAAAGGGCGGTCCGATGCACTAGATTCTGATATAGGATTGATGTTCAAGCACACACCAGTTGCGGAACATCTAGCAGAGGCCAAGTACCCTGTCTAAGTATGATTAGACACAATTTTCAAACTCACACAAAAGAACAATAATTATGCAGGAAAAAAAAAGGAAACCACACCCCAAAAAAAAGTAACAGAATAAGTTGAAAATAGCTTTTGTGATGAAAAAAACTTCAATAAATTTGAAGAAACATAACATCCACAACATCATCCCGTTTTTGTTTAATAAATAAAATTGTCAAAGAGATCCTACATTCAAATGCAACTGTTGAGCATGAAAATCTGTTGGCACAATTGTATTTGAGACAAGTTGAAACATACCAATTCCGCGGCAGTATTTGCACCTTTTCTTCTCTTGTTGCTCAATACAATCAACATCAATGCTGAAATAACACCCACTGCCCCACCCGAGAAAGATGCCAGAATGGGATCAACCTAACTGAATTCAAGATCCAACAGAAGTAATTTAGGACAAGAAGTAAGCAAATCCGTATTTCATAGAGACACAAATAATGGTTGCTTGAACTTTAAATTCGTAATCAGGAAAAAGCATGTTCAATAAATCTGCGAATGAAGTCTTCATATGAGGTACCTCCTATACCTAATTTTAGTTCCAACTGCCACAGAGAGCAGGTTGAGACATTTATGCATATAACAGTAAAGTGCATGAACATATTTCCCAGCACAACGCATGAACTTTAAAATTAATATTAAGAGGAACATGTACCACCCTGCTATAAGGGTCACTAGACATAAAGAGGTAAGGAAAATGAAAATCTACTTAGAATAATAGTATAGAATGAGCACCATACAGTCACGATAAAGAAACTTAAATTGACAATCTACATTTACAGACTTACCGTGTGTGCAATAAGGCCCCCAAATACAATTACAGTAGATATCATTTATAAACTTGTGAGGTAGAGCTGCTTCAATGTCTTTGGTGTCTACATGACAACAAAAATCACACAATGTTAGCCGAAACTAAACGGCAAGCTCAAGACAGTTTGCTACGTTATAAATGAAACCCACCACATGATTGAGAAAAGGGATAGTTTATGGAATGTCCAGCATCTCATTTTACTCTTCCTCGCAAGCCTCATCGATATCTTTCGCCATCTTTGTGGGGTGCTGCACCCGCAATCTCCTTAGCTACAAAAACCAAATGTATCAAACAAAGAATATGCCATAAGAAAATGAACATTCAAGACAAACTTTTGAGTTTTGACCTCTTCCATGAGAAGGAAAATCTTGTTGCGCCTGCTCCTGATGTTGTCCTGGCCCTTCTATGATACAAAAAGTGCTGAGAGGACAAAAAAAAAAAGGAAATTAAAACTCAGCATTTTCTCATCAACCAAACACCAGGAAGAAAATTCTATTAATTACCTGGGGGTGTTATCTCCGGAGGAACCCTCCTTGGAAGCAGAACAGGGAAGTTGGGGACGTGAGGAGGTGAATTTGGACAGGGAGAGGCGTCTAGGGCTGCCATAAGAGGAGGTGCAGGGAATTAGGGTTTTGGAGGAAGGGGGAGGATGAGAGTGGAGAGAGAGAGAGAGAGAGATTTGGTGAGTGAACAAAGGAATCTTTGAGGAGGTTTGAGGGGCATCTTTGGTAAAGACAGAGACAGAAGATGAGGCTAATTGGTTAATGCCACGTGTCACTCTACCAACTTCGTCTCTCTTGACCGTCAAATTGCAGCCCTGCTCATACTATTGGCTCTTACGAATATTTATTTATTTAATTTTTCTGGTGAAATGGGCCCCCTTGCTCAACAAACAAATTGAGATCAACGGACAGGCCGAAGCCTTCTCTCAGTATAGTGCAACTCAAGCCCAGAAACAAATGGATATTGGACCAAAGGCTTGTTATCGGTCAGACTACAATGAGTGGAAAGTTATAAGGGGTAAGTTATAAGGGGTTCACTTTATAGCCATCAGATCAATCCAAGGGCTGGGGAGAATTGAGATAAAGTTTCACAGTTGGGTAGGTGAGGAACCCAAACCCGAATTGAATATCCAGCACGTCCAAAAAGAAGAAGAAGAGGGAAACACATCTGAAAAAGAAGAAGAAGAGGCAAGTTCGAACTTTGAACAGAAAGAACTCATCTCTCTAAAACCCAGAGGTTTGAGAAACCCAACTGTTGCAACGGCTAACAACAGTTGAAGGCAACGATTCGCCACTCCGTTCTCTAGACCCTGAAAAAGTATTTATTTGGAGTAGAAGGGGCAAAGGTGTGGATTCCAAATCAGTGAAGGGGCGAAGCAGTGGAAGGGGAAGGGGAGAAGCTGTAATCGTTGGAAGTGGTAGGTTCCATTTGTGGAGCAAAGAAACAGAAAGACCCGACACAGACACCTTGCAATAACCAGCATTTGGTGAGTAATTTATGAAATTTGAGTTTAGGGTTAGAGTAATGGTTTTCCCCAATTTGTAGCATAAATTTTGTTGGATTTGGCATCTCTTCGTTGTGCTTGAGTTGCATGTTAATTTTTGCTTAGGTATATGTTAAAAAAAGAATGAAAATCAAGTCAATAACAAGTGAATAACATGTCAATAATGATATGAATAAGATAATGGTGTTGAATTGGAGAAGTCCCTCAAAACCTTCCACATTTGAAGCAGTGCATAGTGCAGATTAAGAAGAGACGGTAGAATATATATATATATATATATATTTTATGAAGTAAATATGATTTCCTTTGTTACTAAATTTGCCTGACAAACATTTGAACAGATAATAATAAACTCACGAATAGAAGTGCAAAGCATTTGATGAGTAATTTAAGGAATTTGAGTTTAGGGTTAAAGTAATGGTTTTCCTCAATTTGTACCATCAATGTTGTTGGATTTGGCATCTCTTATTTGTGCTTCAATTGCATGTTAATTTTTGCTTGGGTATATGTTAAAAAACGAATGAAAATAGAGTCAATCACATGTCAATAACATCTCAATAACATGTCAATAACATGTTAGTAATGATATGAATAAGATAATGGTGTTAAATTGGAGGAGGCGCTCAAAACCTTCCACATTTGAAGCAGTGCAAAGTGAAGAGTACCTCTCTGGCACTAGAATTTATATATTTTGTGAAATAAATATGATTTCATTTGTTACTAAATTTGCCTATGAGAAATGAGAACAGATAATAATAAACTCATGAATAAAAGTGCAAAGCATTTGAAATGAAGGTTGATCTATGACGATTGTGGGTGACTGAAGAAAAAGCTAGAAAGAAAGAGGGAAGGATGTGGCAATTGCTTAGCAAGCAGATAGCAGAGTAGATGCTTTGCTTTGCTTCCTTCCACTATATTTCTTATTTATTTATTTTGTGTTGTGTATGAGATGACAATAATTGTCATGTGTGTGAAGTGCAGAACTTGCCTACATTGCACTCACACGAGTATGGATCCATAAATAAAACACGTGAAATTGTTTGTAATTCACATAATCATTGCATTAACAGGTATTTGCACAAAATTTGTCATATTGCTTTGATGATGTTAAAGCCCGTGATCAGTAATCCGTATGCTCATGTACTTTGTAAAATTTGTAATGTGCCTGGTTGACTAGTTGTGATTGTGCAAATACGTGGTAGTATATGTGTTCACGTTATTTCACATTGTATTTGAGGAAATGGGATCCAACGTGGAGCTGGTATGGCCAGAGGCAGAGGCATATTCGTCACGGGTGAACAACTGCTCACATGCAAATTCATCTCTAGCTGCAATTCGAGCGAAGTTGAGTGCGGAACAATTAGAACAATTCAAGACATCATGCTTTGGCCATCTTCTGAATATAGATAAGATTCAGTTTAGCGGGCAGATTGTGCATGGGGCTTTGTTGCTAGAGTAACGGGGCAGGGTGTGAAAGACTTGGATGGACTGAGTTTCTTATTAGGGTGTGACGTTGCTCAGTTCACTCGTCAGGATTTCTGTTTGATCACAGGGCTTCGTTTTGGGGAAGTGCCTGAAGTTTCCAGTGGAGAGAGTGATGAAATCAGACTTCAGAAAAGATATTTTATAGACGAAGGAATTACATGCAATGCTTTAGAAGAAGCATTTCTGAGGTGCACAGAGGAAGATGACATCTACAAGCTAGCTCTTGTTTACTTTGCTGAGTTAGTGGTTTTGGGAAGGGACAAACATTTGAACATCAATCTAAATTACCTGACCCTTGTAGAGGACTTGGATGCGTTCAACAGTTATCCGTGGGGTTCGGTGTCCTTTGACAAAACCCAAGACAGTCTATTTTCTGCACCAACAAAGTATGTGAAAAGCTTGGAAAATGAAGAGGGAAGAGGGAAGGGGAAAAGTAAGGTAACGGGTGTAACACCCCGACTCTAAATTAAATTCCTAAATTAAATTTCTTAATTTAATTAATTTTGAATGGAGTTTTAAAGGTTTCACGTATGCTTTCCAGGTACATGGTAATAATGTTCATGTCAGTTATGTTTTGTTTTTCTTTAAAACATAAATAATGACTTTTGTCCTGTGAATTTGTGTAGATTTGGGTATATGAATTTAATTCCTAGAATGGCGGACCTGAATTACTGCAAGGTTGTTGATCCGACCGCTGTCCCGCGTATTTTGCGATGGAGTACTACTACGTCTGTTCCAGAGAT